>NW_027617033.1:0-156000 GCF_964187855.1 Myxine glutinosa | reverse complement strand
GCAGGAAACCACTTTTGCACTTGTATTAGTGTGGAAAAACCACTTTTTGCACTTGTGATAGTGTTGAAAAACCACTTTTCGCACTTGTGTTAGTTGAAAAACCACTTTTCGCACTTGTGGTGGTGCAGGAAACCACTTTTGCACTTGTATTATTGTAGGAAAACCACTTTTCGCACTTGTGTTAGTGTTGAAAAACCACTTTTCGCACTTGTGTTGGTGCAGGAAAACACTTTTGCACTTGTATTAGTGTGGAAAAAACACTTTTTGCACTTGTGATAGTGTTGAAAAACCACTTTTCGCACTTGTGTTAGTGTTGAAAAACCACTTTTCGCACTTGTGTTAGTGTAGAAAAACCACTTTTCGCACTTGTGTTGGTGCAGGAAACCACTTTTGCACTTCTATTAGTGTGGAAAAAACACTTTTTGCACTTGTGATAGTGTTGAAAAACCACTTTTTGCACTTGTGTTAGTGTTGAAAAACCACTTTTAGCACTTGTGTTGGTGCAGGAAACCACTTTTGCACATGCATTAGTGTGGAAAAAACACTTTTTGGACTTGTGATAGTGTTGAAAAACCACTTTTCGCACTTGTGTTAGTGTTGAAAAGCCACTTTTCGCACTTGTGTTGGTGCAGGAAACCACTTTTGCACTTGTATTAGTGTGGAAAAACCACTTTTTGCACTTGTGATAGTGTTGAAAAACCCCTTTTTCGCACTTGTGTTAGTGTTGAAAAACCACTTTTCGCACTTGTGTTAGTGTTGAAAAACCACTTTTCGCACTTGTGTTGGTGCAGGAAACCACTTTTGCACTTGTATTAGTGTGGAAAAAACACTTTTTGCACTTGTGATTGTGTTGAAAAACCACTTTTCGCACTTGTGTTAGTGTTGAAAAACCACTTTTCGCACTTGTGTTGGTGCAGGAAACCACTTTTGCACTTGTATTAGTGTGGAAAAAACACTTTTTGCACTTGTGATAGTGTTGAAAAACCACTTTTCGCACTTGTGTTAGTGTTGAAAAACCACTTTTCGCACTTGTGTTAGTGTTGAAAAACCACTTTTCGCACTTGTGTTGGTGCAGGAAACCACTTTTGCACTTGTATTAGTGTGGAAAAAACACTTTTCGCACTTGTGTTAGTGTTGAAAAAACACTTTTTGCACTTGTGTTAGTGTTGAAAAACCACTTTTCGCACTTGTGTTAGTGTTGAAAAACCACTTTTCGCACTTGTGTTGGTGCAGGAAACCACTTTTCGCACTTGTGATAGTGTGGCAAAACCACTTTTGCACTTGTATTAGTGTGGAAAAAACACTTTTCGCACTTGTGTTAGTGTTGAAAAACTTCTTTTCGCACTTGTGTTAGTGTTGAAAAACCACTTTCCGCACTTGTGTTGGTGCAGGAAACCACTTTTGCACTTGTATTAGTGTGGAAAAAACACTTTTTGCACTCGTGATAGTGTTGAAAAACCACTTTTCGCACTTTTGTTGGAGCAGGAAACCACTTTTGCACTTGTATTAGTGTGGAAAAAAGACTTTTTGCACTTGTGATAGTGTTGAAAAACCACTTTTCGCACTTGTGTTAGTGTTGAAAAACCGCTTTTCGCACTTGTGTTGGTGCAGGAAACCACTTTTGCACTTGTATTAGTGTGGAAAAAACACTTTTTGCACTTGTGATAGTGTTGAAAAACCACTTTTCGCACTTGTGTTAGTGTTGAAAAACCACTTTTCGCACTTGTGTTGGTGCAGGAAATCACTTTTGCACTTGTATTAGTGTGGAAAAACCACTTTTTGCACTTGTGATAGTGTTGAAAAACCACTTTTCGCACTTGTGTTAGTTGAAAAACCACTTTTCGCACTTGTGGTGGTGCAGGAAACCACTTTTGCACTTGTATTATTGTAGGAAAACCACTTTTCGCACTTGTGTTAGTGTTGAAAAACCACTTTTCGCACTTGTGTTGGTGCAGGAAAACATATTTGCACTTGTATTAGTGTGGAAAAAACACTTTTTGCACTTGTGATAGTGTTGAAAAACCACTTTTCGCACTTGTGTTAGTGTTGAAAAACCACTTTTCGCACTTGTGTTAGTGTAGAAAAACCACTTTTCGCACTTGTGTTGGTGCAGGAAACCACTTTTGCACTTCTATTAGTGTGGAAAAAACACTTTTTGCACTTGTGATAGTGTTGAAAAACCACTTTTTGCACTTGTGTTAGTGTTGAAAAACCACTTTTAGCACTTGTGTTGGTGCAGGAAACCACTTTTGCACATGCATTAGTGTGGAAAAAACACTTTTTGGACTTGTGATAGTGTTGAAAAACCACTTTTCGCACTTGTGTTAGTGTTGAAAAGCCACTTTTCGCACTTGTGTTGGTGCAGGAAACCACTTTTGCACTTGTATTAGTGTGGAAAAACCACTTTTTGCACTTGTGATAGTGTTGAAAAACCCCTTTTTCGCACTTGTGTTAGTGTTGAAAAACCACTTTTCGCACTTGTGTTGGTGCAGGAAACCACTTTTGCACTTGTATTAGTGTGGAAAAAACACTTTTTGCACTTGTGATAGTGTTGAAAAACCACTTTTCGCACTTGTGTTAATGTTGAAAAACCACTTTTCGCACTTGTGTTGGTGCAGGAAACCACTTTTGCACTTGTATTAGTGTGGAAAAAACACTTTTCGCACTTGTGTTAGTGTTGAAAAACCACTTTTCGCACTTGTGTTAGTGTTGAAAAACCACGTTTCGCACTTGTGTTGGTGCAGGAAACCACTTTTGCACTTGTATTAGTGTGGAAAAAACACTTTTTGCACTTGTGATAGTGTTGAAAAACCACTTTTCGCACTTGTGTTCGTGTTGAAAAACCACTTTTCGCACTTGTGTTAGTGTAGAAAAACCACTTTTCGCACTTGTGTTGGTGCAGGAAACCACTTTTGCACTTGTATTAATGTGGAAAAAACACTTTTTGCACTTGTGATAGTGTTGAAAAAACACTTTTTGCACTTGTGTTAGTGTTGAAAAACCACTTTTAGCACTTGTGTTGGTGCAGGAAACCACTTTTGCACTTGTATTAGTGTGGAAAAAACACTTTTTGGACTTGTGATAGTGTTGAAAAACCACTTTTTGCACTTGTGTTAGTGTTGAAAAGCCACTTTTCGCACTTGTGTTGGTGCAGAAAACCACTTTTGCACTTATATTAGTGTTGAAAAACCACTTTTCGCACTTGTGTTAGTGTTGAAAAACCACTTTTCGCACTTGTGTTGGTGCAAGAAACCACTTTTGCACTTGTATTAGTGTGGAAAAACCAATTTTGCACTTGTGTTAGTGTTGAAAAACCACTTTTCGCACTTGTGTTAGTGTTGAAAAACCACTTTTCGCACTTGTGTTGGTGCAGGAAACCACTTTTGCCGTTGTATTAGTGTGGAAAAAACACTTTTTGCACTTGTGATAGTGTTGAAAAACCACTTTTCGCACTTGTGTTCATGTTGAAAAACCACTTTTCGCACTTGTGTTGGTGCAGGAAACCACTTTTGCACTTGTATTAGTGTGGAAAAAACACTTTTTGCACTTGTGATAGTGTTGAAAAACCACTTTTCGCACTTGTGTTAGTGTTGAAAAACCACTTTTCGCACTTGTGTTAGTGTTGAAAAACCACTTTTCGCACTTGTGTTGGTGCAGGAAACCACTTTTGCACTTGTATTAGTGTGGAAAAAACACTTTTCGCACTTGTGTTAGTGTTGAAAAAACACTTTTTGCACTTGTGTTAGTGTTGAAAAACCACTTTTCGCACTTGTGTTAGTGTTGAAAAACCACTTTTCGCACTTGTGTTGGTGCAGGAAACCACTTTTCGCACTTGTGATAGTGTGGCAAAACCACTTTTGCACTTGTATTAGTGTGGAAAAAACACTTTTCGCACTTGTGTTAGTGTTGAAAAACCACTTTTCGCACTTGTGTTAGTGTTGAAAAACCACTTTCCGCACTTGTGTTGGTGCAGGAAACCACTTTTGCACTTGTATTAGTGTGGAAAAAACACTTTTTGCACTCGTGATAGTGTTGAAAAACCACTTTTCGCACTTTTATTGGAGCAGGAAACCACTTTTGCACTTGTATTAGTGTGGAAAAAAGACTTTTTGCACTTGTGATAGTGTTGAAAAACCACTTTTCACACTTGTGTTAGTGTTGAAAAACCACTTTTCGCACTTGTGTTGGTGCAGGAAACCACTTTTGCACTTGTATTAGTGTGGAAAAAACACTTTTTGCACTTGTGATAGTGTTGAAAAACCACTTTTCGCACTTGTGTTAGTGTTGAAAAACCACTTTTCGCACTTGTGTTGGTGCAGGAAACCACTTTTGCACTTGTATTAGTGTGGAAAAACCACTTTTTGCACTTGTGATAGTGTTGAAAAACCACTTTTCGCACTTGTGTTAGTTGAAAAACCACTTTTCGCACTTGTGGTGGTGCAGGAAACCACTTTTGCACTTGTATTATTGTAGGAAAACCACTTTTCGCACTTGTGTTAGTGTTGAAAAACCACTTTTCGCACTTGTGTTAGTGTTGAAAAACCACTTTTTGCACTTGTGTTGGTGCAGGAAACCACTTTTGCACTTGTATTAGCGTGGAAAAAACACTTTTTGCACTTGTGATAGTGTTGAAAAACCACTTTTCGCACTTGTGTTAGTGTTGAAAAACCACTTTTCGCACTTGTGTTGGTGCAGGAAACCACTTTTGCACTTGTATTAGTGTGGCAAAACCACTTTTCGCACTTGTGTTAGTGTTGAAAAACCACTTTTCGCACTTGTGTTAGTGTTGAAAAACCACTTTTCGCACTTGTGTTGGTGCAGGAAACCACTTTTGCACTTGTATTAGTGTGGAAAAAACACTTTTCGCACTTGTGTTAGTGTTGAAAAACCACTTTTCGCACTTGTGTTAGTGTTGAAAAACCACTTTTCGCACTTGTGTTGGTGCAGGAACACACTTTTGCACTTGTATTAGTGTGGAAAAAACACTTTTTGCACTTGTGATAGTGTTGAAAAACCACTTTTCGCACTTGTGTTAGTGTTGAAAAACCACTTTTCGCACTTGTGTTAGTGTAGAAAAACCACTTTTCGCACTTGTGTTGGTGCAGGAAACCACTTTTGCACTTCTATTAGTGTGGAAAAAACACTTTTTGCACTTGTGATAGTGTTGAAAAACCACTTTTAGCACTTGTGTTAGTGTTGAAAAACCACATTTAGCACTTGTGTTGGTGCAGGAAACCACTTTTGCACATGCATTAGTGTGGAAAAAACACTTTTTGGACTTGTGATAGTGTTGAAAAACCACTTTTCGCACTTGTGTTAGTGTTGAAAAGCCACTTTTCGCACTTGTGTTGGTGCAGGAAACCACTTTTGCACTTGTATTAGTGTGGAAAAACCACTTTTTGCACTTGTGATAGTGTTGAAAAACCCCTTTTTCGCACTTGTGTTAGTGTGGAAAAACCACTTTTCGCACTTGTGTTAGTGTTGAAAAACCACTTTTCGCACTTGTGTTGGTGCAGGAAACCACTTTTGCACTTGTATTAGTGTGGAAAAAACACTTTTTGCACTTGTGATAGTGTTGAAAAACCACTTTTCGCACTTGTGTTCGTGTTGAAAAACCACTTTTCGCACTTGTGTTAGTGTAGAAAAACCACTTTTCGCACTTGTGTTGGTGCAGGAAACCACTTTTGCACTTGTATTAATGTGGAAAAAACACTTTTTGCACTTGTGATAGTGTTGAAAAAACACTTTTTGCACTTGTGTTAGTGTTGAAAAACCACTTTTAGCACTTGTGTTGGTGCAGGAAACCACTTTTGCACTTGTATTAGTGTGGAAAAAACACTTTTTGGACTTGTGATAGTGTTGAAAAACCACTTTTTGCACTTGTGTTAGTGTTGAAAAGCCACTTTTCGCACTTGTGTTGGTGCAGAAAACCACTTTTGCACTTATATTAGTGTTGAAAAACCACTTTTCGCACTTGTGTTAGTGTTGAAAAACCACTTTTCGCACTTGTGTTGGTGCAAGAAACCACTTTTGCACTTGTATTAGTGTGGAAAAACCAATTTTGCACTTGTGTTAGTGTTGAAAAACCACTTTTCGCACTTGTGTTAGTGTTGAAAAACCACTTTTCGCACTTGTGTTGGTGCAGGAAACCACTTTTGCCGTTGTATTAGTGTGGAAAAAACACTTTTTGCACTTGTGATAGTGTTGAAAAACCACTTTTCGCACTTGTGTTCGTGTTGAAAAACCACTTTTCGCACTTGTGTTGGTGCAGGAAACCACTTTTGCACTTGTATTAGTGTGGAAAAAACACTTTTTGCACTTGTGATAGTGTTGAAAAACCACTTTTCGCACTTGTGTTAGTGTTGAAAAACCACTTTTCGCACTTGTGTTAGTGTTGAAAAACCACTTTTCGCACTTGTGTTGGTGCAGGAAACCACTTTTGCACTTGTATTAGTGTGGAAAAAACACTTTTCGCACTTGTGTTAGTGTTGAAAAAACACTTTTTGCACTTGTGTTAGTGTTGAAAAACCACTTTTCGCACTTGTGTTAGTGTTGAAAAACCACTTTTCGCACTTGTGTTGGTGCAGGAAACCACTTTTCGCACTTGTGATAGTGTGGCAAAACCACTTTTGCACTTGTATTAGTGTGGAAAAAACACTTTTCGCACTTGTGTTAGTGTTGAAAAACCACTTTTCGCACTTGTGTTAGTGTTGAAAAACCACTTTCCGTACTTGTGTTGGTGCAGGAAACCACTTTTGCACTTGTATTAGTGTGGAAAAAACACTTTTTGCACTCGTGATAGTGTTGAAAAACCACTTTTCGCACTTTTATTGGAGCAGGAAACCACTTTTGCACTTGTATTAGTGTGGAAAAAAGACTTTTTGCACTTGTGATAGTGTTGAAAAACCACTTTTCACACTTGTGTTAGTGTTGAAAAACCACTTTTCGCACTTGTGTTGGTGCAGGAAACCACTTTTGCACTTGTATTAGTGTGGAAAAAACACTTTTTGCACTTGTGATAGTGTTGAAAAACCACTTTTCGCACTTGTGTTAGTGTTGAAAAACCACTTTTCGCACTTGTGTTGGTGCAGGAAACCACTTTTGCACTTGTATTAGTGTGGAAAAACCACTTTTTGCACTTGTGATAGTGTTGAAAAACCACTTTTCGCACTTGTGTTAGTTGAAAAACCACTTTTCGCACTTGTGGTGGTGCAGGAAACCACTTTTGCACTTGTATTATTGTAGGAAAACCACTTTTCGCACTTGTGTTAGTGTTGAAAAACCACTTTTCGCACTTGTGTTAGTGTTGAAAAACCACTTTTTGCACTTGTGTTGGTGCAGGAAACCACTTTTGCACTTGTATTAGCGTGGAAAAAACACTTTTTGCACTTGTGATAGTGTTGAAAAACCACTTTTCGCACTTGTGTTAGTGTTGAAAAACCACTTTTCGCACTTGTGTTGGTGCAGGAAACCACTTTTGCACTTGTATTAGTGTGGCAAAACCACTTTTCGCACTTGTGTTAGTGTTGAAAAACCACTTTTCGCACTTGTGTTAGTGTTGAAAAACCACTTTTCGCACTTGTGTTGGTGCAGGAAACCACTTTTGCACTTGTATTAGTGTGGAAAAAACACTTTTCGCACTTGTGTTAGTGTTGAAAAACCACTTTTCGCACTTGTGTTAGTGTTGAAAAACCACTTTTCGCACTTGTGTTGGTGCAGGAACACACTTTTGCACTTGTATTAGTGTGGAAAAAACACTTTTTGCACTTGTGATAGTGTTGAAAAACCACTTTTCGCACTTGTGTTAGTGTTGAAAAACCACTTTTCGCACTTGTGTTAGTGTAGAAAAACCACTTTTCGCACTTGTGTTGGTGCAGGAAACCACTTTTGCACTTCTATTAGTGTGGAAAAAACACTTTTTGCACTTGTGATAGTGTTGAAAAACCACTTTTAGCACTTGTGTTAGTGTTGAAAAACCACTTTTAGCACTTGTGTTGGTGCAGGAAACCACTTTTGCACATGCATTAGTGTGGAAAAAACACTTTTTGGACTTGTGATAGTGTTGAAAAACCACTTTTCGCACTTGTGTTAGTGTTGAAAAGCCACTTTTCGCACTTGTGTTGGTGCAGGAAACCACTTTTGCACTTGTATTAGTGTGGAAAAACCACTTTTTGCACTTGTGATAGTGTTGAAAAACCCCTTTTTCGCACTTGTGTTAGTGTGGAAAAACCACTTTTCGCACTTGTGTTAGTGTTGAAAAACCACTTTTCGCACTTGTGTTGGTGCAGGAAAACACTTTTGCACTTGTATTAGTGTGGAAAAAACACTTTTTGCACTTGTGATAGTGTTGAAAAACCACTTTTCGCACTTGTGTTAGTGTTGAAAAACCACTTTTCGCACTTGTGTTAGTGTAGAAAAACCACTTTTCGCACTTGTGTTGGTGCAGGAAACCACTTTTGCACTTCTATTAGTGTGGAAAAAACACTTTTTGCACTTGTGATAGTGTTGAAAAACCACTTTTAGCACTTGTGTTAGTGTTGAAAAACCACTTTTAGCACTTGTGTTGGTGCAGGAAACCACTTTTGCACATGCATTAGTGTGGAAAAAACACTTTTTGGACTTGTGATAGTGTTGAAAAACCACTTTTCGCACTTGTGTTAGTGTTGAAAAGCCACTTTTCGCACTTGTGTTGGTGCAGGAAACCACTTTTGCACTTGTATTAGTGTGGAAAAACCACTTTTTGCACTTGTGATAGTGTTGAAAAACCCCTTTTTCGCACTTGTGTTAGTGTTGAAAAACCACTTTTCGCACTTGTGTTGGTGCAGGAAACCACTTTTGCACTTGTATTAGTGTGGAAAAAACACTTTTTGCACTTGTGATAGTGTTGAAAAACCACTTTTCGCACTTGTGTTAGTGTTGAAAAACCACTTTTCGCACTTGTGTTGGTGCAGGAAACCACTTTTGCACTTGTATTAGTGTGGAAAAAACACTTTTCGCACTTGTGTTAGTATTGAAAAACCACTTTTCGCACTTGTGTTGGTGCAGGAAACCACTTTTCGCACTTGTGTTAGTGTGGAAAAAACACTTTTCGCACTTGTGTTAGTGTTGAAAAAACACTTTTTGCACTTGTGTTAGTGTTGAAAAACCACTTTTCGCACATGTGTTAGTGTTGAAAAACCACTTTTCGCACTTGTGTTGGTGCAGGAAACCACTTTTCGCACTTGTGATAGTGTGGCAAAACCACTTTTGCACTTGTATTAGTGTGGAAAAAACACTTTTCGCACTTGTGTTAGTGTTGAAAAACCACTTTTCGCACTTGTGTTAGTGTTGAAAAACCACTTTCCGCACTTGTGTTGGTGCAGGAAACCACTTTTGCACTTGTATTAGTGTGGAAAAAACACTTTTTGCACTCGTGATAGTGTTGAAAAACCACTTTTCGCACTTTTGTTGGAGCAGGAAACCACTTTTGCACTTGTATTAGTGTGGAAAAAAGACTTTTTGCACTTGTGATAGTGTTGAAAAAACACTTTTTGCACTTGTGTTAGTGTTGAAAAACCACTTTTAGCACTTGTGTTGGTGCAGGAAACCACTTTTGCACTTGTATTAGTGTGGAAAAAACACTTTTTGGACTTGTGATAGTGTTGAAAAACCACTTTTCGCACTTGTGTTAGTGTTGAAAAGCCACTTTTCGCACTTGTGTTGGTGCAGAAAACCACTTTTGCACTTGTATTAGAGTGGAAAACCACTTTTTGCACTTGTGATAGTGTTGAAAAACCCCTTTTTCGCACTTGTGTTAGTGTTGAAAAACCACTTTTGGCACTTGCGTTAGTGTTGAAAAACCACTTTTCGCACTTGTGTTGGTGCAGGAAACCACTTTTCGCACTTGTGGTAGTGTGGAAAAACCACTTTTGCACTTGTATTAGTGTTGAAAAACCACTTTTCGCACTTGTATTAGTGTTGAAAAACCACTTTTCGCACTTGTGTTGGTGCAAGAAACCACTTTTGCACTTGTATTAGTGTGGAAAAACCAATTTTGCACTTGTGTTAGTGTTGAAAAACCACTTTTCGCACTTGTGTTAGTGTTGAAAAACCACTTTTCGCACTTGTGTTGGTGCAGGAAACCACTTTTGCACTTGTATTAGTGTGGAAATAACACTTTTTGCACTTGTGATAGTGTTGAAAAACCACTTTTCGCACTTGTGTTAGTGTTGAAAAACCACATTTCGCACTTGTGTTGGTGCAGGAAACCACTTTTGCACTTGTATTAGTGTGGAAAAAACACTTTTTGCACTTGTGATAGTGTTGAAAAACCACTTTTCACACTTGTGTTAGTGTTGAAAAACCACTTTTCGCACTTGTGTTGGTGCAGGAAACCACTTTTGCACTTGTATTAGTGTGGAAAAAACACTTTTTGCACTTGTGATAGTGTTGAAAAACCACTTTTCGCACTTGTGTTAGTGTTGAAAAACCACTTTTCGCACTTGTGTTGGTGCAGGAAACCACTTTTCGCACTTGTGTTAGTGTGGAAAAAACACTTTTCGCACTTGTGTTAGTGTTGAAAAAACACTTTTTGCACTTGTGTTAGTGTTGAAAAACCACTTTTCGCACTTGTGTTAGTGTTGAAAAACCACTTTTCGCACTTGTGTTGGTGCAGGAAACCACTTTTCGCACTTGTGATAGTGTGGCAAAACCACTTTTGCACTTGTATTAGTGTGGAAAAAACACTTTTCGCACTTGTGTTAGTGTTGAAAAACCACTTTTCGCACTTGTGTTAGTGTTGAAAAACCACTTTCCGCACTTGTGTTGGTGCAGGAAACCACTTTTGCACTTGTATTAGTGTGGAAAAAACACTTTTTGCACTCGTGATAGTGTTGAAAAACCACTTTTCGCACTTTTGTTGGAGCAGGAAACCACTTTTGCACTTGTATTAGTGTGGAAAAAAGACTTTTTGCACTTGTGATAGTGTTGAAAAACCACTTTTCGCACTTGTGTTAGTGTTGAAAAACCACTTTTCGCACTTGTGTTGGTGCAGGAAACCACTTTTGCACTTGTATTAGTGTGGCAAAAACACTTTTTGCACTTGTGATAGTGTTGAAAAACCACTTTTCGCACTTGTGTTAGTGTTGAAAAACCACTTTTCGCACTTGTGTTGGTGCAGGAAACCACTTTTGCACTTGTATTAGTGTGGAAAAACCACTTTTTGCACTTGTGATAGTGTTGAAAAACCACTTTTCGCACTTGTGTTAGTTGAAAAACCACTTTTCGCACTTGTGTTGGTGCAGGAAACCACTTTTGCACTTGTATTATTGTAGGAAACCACTTTTCGCACTTGTGTTAGTGTTGAAAAACCACTTTTCGCACTTGTGTTAGTGTTGAAAAACCACTTTTTGCACTTGTGTTGGTGCAGGAAACCACTTTTGCACTTGTATTAGTGTGGAAAAAACACTTTTTGCACTTGTGATAGTGTTGAAAAACCACTTTTCGCACTTGTGTTAGTGTTGAAAAACCACTTTTCGCACTTGTGTTGGTGCAGGAAACCACTTTTGCACTTGTATTAGTGTGGCAAAACCACTTTTCGCACTTGTGTTAGTGTTGAAAAACCACTTTTCGCACTTGTGTTAGTGTTGAAAAACCACTTTTCGCACTTGTGTTGGTGCAGGAAACCACTTTTGCACTTGTATTATTGTAGGAAAACCACTTTTCGCACTTGTGTTAGTGTTGAAAAACCACTTTTCGCACTTGTGTTAGTGTTGAAAAACCACTTTTTGCACTTGTGTTGGTGCAGGAAACCACTTTTGCACTTGCATTAGCGTGGAAAAAACACTTTTTGCACTTGTGATAGTGTTGAAAAACCACTTTTCGCACTTGTGTTAGTGTTGAAAAACCACTTTTCGCACTTGTGTTGGTGCAGGAAACCACTTTTGCACTTGTATTAGTGTGGCAAAACCACTTTTCGCACTTGTGTTAGTGTTGAAAAACCACTTTTCGCACTTGTGTTAGTGTTGAAAAACCACTTTTCGCACTTGTGTTGGTGCAGGAAACCACTTTTGCACTTGTATTAGTGTGGAAAAAACACTTTTCGCACTTGTGTTAGTGTTGAAAAACCACTTTTCGCACTTGTGTTAGTGTTGAAAAACCACTTTTCGCACTTGTGTTGGTGCAGGAACACACTTTTGCACTTGTATTAGTGTGGAAAAAACACTTTTTGCACTTGTGATAGTGTTGAAAAACCACTTTTCGCACTTGTGTTAGTGTTGAAAAACCACTTTTCGCACTTGTGTTAGTGTAGAAAAACCACTTTTCGCACTTGTGTTGGTGCAGGAAACCACTTTTGCACTTCTATTAGTGTGGAAAAAACACTTTTTGCACTTGTGATAGTGTTGAAAAACCACTTTTAGCACTTGTGTTAGTGTTGAAAAACCACTTTTAGCACTTGTGTTGGTGCAGGAAACCACTTTTGCACATGCATTAGTGTGGAAAAAACACTTTTTGGACTTGTGATAGTGTTGAAAAACCACTTTTCGCACTTGTATTAGTGTGGAAAAACCACTTTTTGCACTTGTGATAGTGTTGAAAAACCCCTTTTTCGCACTTGTGTTAGTGTGGAAAAACCACTTTTCGCACTTGTGTTAGTGTTGAAAAACCACTTTTCGCACTTGTGTTGGTGCAGGAAAACACTTTTGCACTTGTATTAGTGTGGAAAAAACACTTTTTGCACTTGTGATAGTGTTGAAAAACCACTTTTCGCACTTGTGTTAGTGTTGAAAAACCACTTTTCGCACTTGTGTTAGTGTAGAAAAACCACTTTTCGCACTTGTGTTGGTGCAGGAAACCACTTTTGCACTTCTATTAGTGTGGAAAAAACACTTTTTGCACTTGTGATAGTGTTGAAAAACCACTTTTAGCACTTGTGTTAGTGTTGAAAAACCACTTTTAGCACTTGTGTTGGTGCAGGAAACCACTTTTGCACATGCATTAGTGTGGAAAAAACACTTTTTGGACTTGTGATAGTGTTGAAAAACCACTTTTCGCACTTGTGTTAGTGTTGAAAAGCCACTTTTCGCACTTGTGTTGGTGCAGGAAACCACTTTTGCACTTGTATTAGTGTGGAAAAACCACTTTTTGCACTTGTGATAGTGTTGAAAAAACCCTTTTTCGCACTTGTGTTAGTGTTGAAAAACCACTTTTCGCACTTGTGTTGGTGCAGGAAACCACTTTTGCACTTGTATTAGTGTGGAAAAAACACTTTTTGCACTTGTGATAGTGTTGAAAAACCACTTTTCGCACTTGTGTTAGTGTTGAAAAACCACTTTTCGCACTTGTGTTGGTGCAGGAAACCACTTTTGCACTTGTATTAGTGTGGAAAAAACACTTTTCGCACTTGTGTTAGTGTTGAAAAACCACTTTTCGCACTTGTGTTGGTGCAGGAAACCACTTTTCGCACTTGTGTTAGTGTGGAAAAAACACTTTTCGCACTTGTGTTAGTGTTGAAAAAACACTTTTTGCACTTGTGTTAGTGTTGAAAAACCACTTTTCGCACATGTGTTAGTGTTGAAAAACCACTTTTCGCACTTGTGTTGGTGCAGGAAACCACTTTTCGCACTTGTGATAGTGTGGCAAAACCACTTTTGCACTTGTATTAGTGTGGAAAAAACACTTTTCGCACTTGTGTTAGTGTTGAAAAACCACTTTTCGCACTTGTGTTAGTGTTGAAAAACCACTTTCCGCACTTGTGTTGGTGCAGGAAACCACTTTTGCACTTGTATTAGTGTGGAAAAAACACTTTTTGCACTCGTGATAGTGTTGAAAAACCACTTTTCGCACTTTTGTTGGAGCAGGAAACCACTTTTGCACTTGTATTAGTGTGGAAAAAAGACTTTTTGCACTTGTGATAGTGTTGAAAAAACACTTTTTGCACTTGTGTTAGTGTTGAAAAACCACTTTTAGCACTTGTGTTGGTGCAGGAAACCACTTTTGCACTTGTATTAGTGTGGAAAAAACACTTTTTGGACTTGTGATAGTGTTGAAAAACCACTTTTCGCACTTGTGTTAGTGTTGAAAAGCCACTTTTCGCACTTGTGTTGGTGCAGAAAACCACTTTTGCACTTGTATTAGAGTGGAAAACCACTTTTTGCACTTGTGATAGTGTTGAAAAACCCCTTTTTCGCACTTGTGTTAGTGTTGAAAAACCACTTTTGGCACTTGCGTTAGTGTTGAAAAACCACTTTTCGCACTTGTGTTGGTGCAGGAAACCACTTTTCGCACTTGTGATAGTGTGGAAAAACCACTTTTGCACTTGTATTAGTGTTGAAAAACCACTTTTCGCACTTGTATTAGTGTTGAAAAACCACTTTTCGCACTTGTGTTGGTGCAAGAAACCACTTTTGCACTTGTATTAGTGTGGAAAAACCAATTTTGCACTTGTGTTAGTGTTGAAAAACCACTTTTCGCACTTGTGTTAGTGTTGAAAAACCACTTTTCGCACTTGTGTTGGTGCAGGAAACCACTTTTGCACTTGTATTAGTGTGGAAATAACACTTTTTGCACTTGTGATAGTGTTGAAAAACCACTTTTCGCACTTGTGTTAGTGTTGAAAAACCACATTTCGCACTTGTGTTGGTGCAGGAAACCACTTTTGCACTTGTATTAGTGTGGAAAAAACACTTTTTGCACTTGTGATAGTGTTGAAAAACCACTTTTCACACTTGTGTTAGTGTTGAAAAACCACTTTTCGCACTTGTGTTGGTGCAGGAAACCACTTTTGCACTTGTATTAGTGTGGAAAAAACACTTTTTGCACTTGTGATAGTGTTGAAAAACCACTTTTCGCACTTGTGTTAGTGTTGAAAAACCACTTTTCGCACTTGTGTTGGTGCAGGAAACCACTTTTCGCACTTGTGTTAGTGTGGAAAAAACACTTTTCGCACTTGTGTTAGTGTTGAAAAAACACTTTTTGCACTTGTGTTAGTGTTGAAAAACCACTTTTCGCACTTGTGTTAGTGTTGAAAAACCACTTTTCGCACTTGTGTTGGTGCAGGAAACCACTTTTCGCACTTGTGATAGTGTGGCAAAACCACTTTTGCACTTGTATTAGTGTGGAAAAAACACTTTTCGCACTTGTGTTAGTGTTGAAAAACCACTTTTCGCACTTGTGTTAGTGTTGAAAAACCACTTTCCGCACTTGTGTTGGTGCAGGAAACCACTTTTGCACTTGTATTAGTGTGGAAAAAACACTTTTTGCACTCGTGATAGTGTTGAAAAACCACTTTTCGCACTTTTGTTGGAGCAGGAAACCACTTTTGCACTTGTATTAGTGTGGAAAAAAGACTTTTTGCACTTGTGATAGTGTTGAAAAACCACTTTTCGCACTTGTGTTAGTGTTGAAAAACCACTTTTCGCACTTGTGTTGGTGCAGGAAACCACTTTTGCACTTGTATTAGTGTGGAAAAACCACTTTTTGCACTTGTGATAGTGTTGAAAAACCACTTTTCGCACTTGTGTTAGTTGAAAAACCACTTTTCGCACTTGTGTTGGTGCAGGAAACCACTTTTGCACTTGTATTATTGTAGGAAACCACTTTTCGCACTTGTGTTAGTGTTGAAAAACCACTTTTCGCACTTGTGTTAGTGTTGAAAAACCACTTTTTGCACTTGTGTTGGTGCAGGAAACCACTTTTGCACTTGTATTAGTGTGGAAAAAACACTTTTTGCACTTGTGATAGTGTTGAAAAACCACTTTTCGCACTTGTGTTAGTGTTGAAAAACCACTTTTCGCACTTGTGTTGGTGCAGGAAACCACTTTTGCACTTGTATTAGTGTGGCAAAACCACTTTTCGCACTTGTGTTAGTGTTGAAAAACCACTTTTCGCACTTGTGTTAGTGTTGAAAAACCACTTTTCGCACTTGTGTTGGTGCAGGAAACCACTTTTGCACTTGTATTAGTGTGGAAAAACCACTTTTCGCACTTGTGATAGTGTTGAAAAACCACTTTTCGCACTTGTGTTAGTGTTGAAAAACCACTTTTCGCACTTGTGTTAGTGTAGAAAAACCACTTTTCGCACTTGTGTTGGTGCAGGAAACCACTTTTGCACTTCTATTAGTGTGGAAAAAACACTTTTTGCACTTGTGATAGTGTTGAAAAACCACTTTTTGCACTTGTGTTAGTGTTGAAAAACCACTTTTAGCACTTGTGTTGGTGCAGGAAACCACTTTTGCACATGCATTAGTGTGGAAAAAACACTTTTTGGACTTGTGATAGTGTTGAAAAACCACTTTTCGCACTTGTGTTAGTGTTGAAAAGCCACTTTTCGCACTTGTGTTGGTGCAGGAAACCACTTTTGCACTTGTATTAGTGTGGAAAAACCACTTTTTGCACTTGTGATAGTGTTGAAAAACCCCTTTTTCGCACTTGTGTTAGTGTTGAAAAACCACTTTTCGCACTTGTGTTGGTGCAGGAAACCACTTTTGCACTTGTATTAGTGTGGAAAAAACACTTTTTGCACTTGTGATAGTGTTGAAAAACCACTTTTCGCACTTGTGTTAGTGTTGAAAAACCACTTTTCGCACTTGTGTTGGTGCAGGAAACCACTTTTGCACTTGTATTAGTGTGGAAAAAACACTTTTCGCACTTGTGTTAGTGTTGAAAAACCACTTTTCGCACTTGTGTTGGTGCAGGAAACCACTTTTCGCACTTGTGTTAGTGTGGAAAAAACACTTTTCGCACTTGTATTAGTGTGGAAAAAACACTTTTCGCACTTGTGTTAGTGTTGAAAAACCACTTTTCGCACTTGTGTTAGTG
The DNA here is from genome assembly GCF_964187855.1 of Myxine glutinosa. Classification (NCBI taxonomy): domain Eukaryota; kingdom Metazoa; phylum Chordata; class Myxini; order Myxiniformes; family Myxinidae; genus Myxine; species Myxine glutinosa. Next base: position 139,204 of record NW_027617033.1, on the reverse strand, counting down.
TTGAAAAACCACTTTCCGCACTTGTGTTGGTGCAGGAAACCACTTTTGCACTTGTATTAGTGTGGAAAAAACACTTTTTGCACTCGTGATAGTGTTGAAAAACCACTTTTCGCACTTTTGTTGGAGCAGGAAACCACTTTTGCACTTGTATTAGTGTGGAAAAAAGACTTTTTGCACTTGTGATAGTGTTGAAAAAACACTTTTTGCACTTGTGTTAGTGTTGAAAAACCACTTTTAGCACTTGTGTTGGTGCAGGAAACCACTTTTGCACTTGTATTAGTGTGGAAAAAACACTTTTTGGACTTGTGATAGTGTTGAAAAACCACTTTTCGCACTTGTGTTAGTGTTGAAAAGCCACTTTTCGCACTTGTGTTGGTGCAGAAAACCACTTTTGCACTTGTATTAGAGTGGAAAACCACTTTTTGCACTTGTGATAGTGTTGAAAAACCCCTTTTTCGCACTTGTGTTAGTGTTGAAAAACCACTTTTGGCACTTGCGTTAGTGTTGAAAAACCACTTTTCGCACTTGTGTTGGTGCAGGAAACCACTTTTCGCACTTGTGATAGTGTGGAAAAACCACTTTTGCACTTGTATTAGTGTTGAAAAACCACTTTTCGCACTTGTATTAGTGTTGAAAAACCACTTTTCGCACTTGCGTTGGTGCAAGAAACCACTTTTGCACTTGTATTAGTGTGGAAAAACCAATTTTGCACTTGTGTTAGTGTTGAAAAACCACTTTTCGCACTTGTGTTAGTGTTGAAAAACCACTTTTCGCACTTGTGTTGGTGCAGGAAACCACTTTTGCACTTGTATTAGTGTGGAAATAACACTTTTTGCACTTGTGATAGTGTTGAAAAACCACTTTTCGCACTTGTGTTAGTGTTGAAAAACCACATTTCGCACTTGTGTTGGTGCAGGAAACCACTTTTGCACTTGTATTAGTGTGGAAAAAACACTTTTTGCACTTGTGATAGTGTTGAAAAACCACTTTTCACACTTGTGTTAGTGTTGAAAAACCACTTTTCGCACTTGTGTTGGTGCAGGAAACCACTTTTGCACTTGTATTAGTGTGGAAAAAACACTTTTTGCACTTGTGATAGTGTTGAAAAACCACTTTTCGCACTTGTGTTAGTGTTGAAAAACCACTTTTCGCACTTGTGTTGGTGCAGGAAACCACTTTTCGCACTTGTGTTAGTGTGGAAAAAACACTTTTCGCACTTGTGTTAGTGTTGAAAAAACACTTTTTGCACTTGTGTTAGTGTTGAAAAACCACTTTTCGCACTTGTGTTAGTGTTGAAAAACCACTTTTCGCACTTGTGTTGGTGCAGGAAACCACTTTTCGCACTTGTGATAGTGTGGCAAAACCACTTTTGCACTTGTATTAGTGTGGAAAAAACACTTTTCGCACTTGTGTTAGTGTTGAAAAACCACTTTTCGCACTTGTGTTAGTGTTGAAAAACCACTTTCCGCACTTGTGTTGGTGCAGGAAACCACTTTTGCACTTGTATTAGTGTGGAAAAAACACTTTTTGCACTCGTGATAGTGTTGAAAAACCACTTTTCGCACTTTTGTTGGAGCAGGAAACCACTTTTGCACTTGTATTAGTGTGGAAAAAAGACTTTTTGCACTTGTGATAGTGTTGAAAAACCACTTTTCGCACTTGTGTTAGTGTTGAAAAACCACTTTTCGCACTTGTGTTGGTGCAGGAAACCACTTTTGCACTTGTATTAGTGTGGCAAAAACACTTTTTGCACTTGTGATAGTGTTGAAAAACCACTTTTCACACTTGTGTTAGTGTTGAAAAACCACTTTTCGCACTTGTGTTGGTGCAGGAAACCACTTTTGCACTTGTATTAGTGTGGAAAAACCACTTTTTGCACTTGTGATAGTGTTGAAAAACCACTTTTCGCACTTGTGTTAGTTGAAAAACCACTTTTCGCACTTGTGTTGGTGCAGGAAACCACTTTTGCACTTGTATTATTGTAGGAAACCACTTTTAGCACTTGTGTTAGTGTTGAAAAACCACTTTTCGCACTTGTGTTAGTGTTGAAAAACCACTTTTTGCACTTGTGTTGGTGCAGGAAACCACTTTTGCACTTGTATTAGTGTGGAAAAAACACTTTTTGCACTTGTGATAGTGTTGAAAAACCACTTTTCGCACTTGTGTTAGTGTTGAAAAACCACTTTTCGCACTTGTGTTGGTGCAGGAAACCACTTTTGCACTTGTATTAGTGTGGCAAAACCACTTTTCGCACTTGTGTTAGTGTTGAAAAACCACTTTTCGCACTTGTGTTAGTGTTGAAAAACCACTTTTCGCACTTGTGTTGGTGCAGGAAACCACTTTTGCACTTGTATTAGTGTGGAAAAACCACTTTTCGCACTTGTGATAGTGTTGAAAAACCACTTTTCGCACTTGTGTTAGTGTTGAAAAACCACTTTTCGCACTTGTGTTAGTGTAGAAAAACCACTTTTCGCACTTGTGTTGGTGCAGGAAACCACTTTTGCACTTCTATTAGTGTGGAAAAAACACTTTTTGCACTTGTGATAGTGTTGAAAAACCACTTTTTGCACTTGTGTTAGTGTTGAAAAACCACTTTTAGCACTTGTGTTGGTGCAGGAAACCACTTTTGCACATGCATTAGTGTGGAAAAAACACTTTTTGGACTTGTGATAGTGTTGAAAAACCACTTTTCGCACTTGTGTTAGTGTTGAAAAGCCACTTTTCGCACTTGTGTTGGTGCAGGAAACCACTTTTGCACTTGTATTAGTGTGGAAAAACCACTTTTTGCACTTGTGATAGTGTTGAAAAACCCCTTTTTCGCACTTGTGTTAGTGTTGAAAAACCACTTTTCGCACTTGTGTTGGTGCAGGAAACCACTTTTGCACTTGTATTAGTGTGGAAAAAACACTTTTTGCACTTGTGATAGTGTTGAAAAACCACTTTTCGCACTTGTGTTAGTGTTGAAAAACCACTTTTCGCACTTGTGTTGGTGCAGGAAACCACTTTTGCACTTGTATTAGTGTGGAAAAAACACTTTTCGCACTTGTGTTAGTGTTGAAAAACCACTTTTCGCACTTGTGTTGGTGCAGGAAACCACTTTTCGCACTTGTGTTAGTGTGGAAAAAACACTTTTCGCACTTGTGTTAGTGTTGAAAAAACACTTTTTGCACTTGTGTTAGTGTTGAAAAACCACTTTTCGCACATGTGTTAGTGTTGAAAAACCACTTTTCGCACTTGTGTTGGTGCAGGAAACCACTTTTCGCACTTGTGATAGTGTGGCAAAACCACTTTTGCACTTGTATTAGTGTGGAAAAAACACTTTTCGCACTTGTGTTAGTGTTGAAAAACCACTTTTCGCACTTGTGTTAGTGTTGAAAAACCACTTTCCGCACTTGTGTTGGTGCAGGAAACCACTTTTGCACTTGTATTAGTGTGGAAAAAACACTTTTTGCACTCGTGATAGTGTTGAAAAACCACTTTTCGCACTTTTGTTGGAGCAGGAAACCACTTTTGCACTTGTATTAGTGTGGAAAAAAGACTTTTTGCACTTGTGATAGTGTTGAAAAAACACTTTTTGCACTTGTGTTAGTGTTGAAAAACCACTTTTAGCACTTGTGTTGGTGCAGGAAACCACTTTTGCACTTGTATTAGTGTGGAAAAAACACTTTTTGGACTTGTGATAGTGTTGAAAAACCACTTTTCGCACTTGTGTTAGTGTTGAAAAGCCACTTTTCGCACTTGTGTTGGTGCAGAAAACCACTTTTGCACTTGTATTAGTGTGGAAAACCACTTTTTGCACTTGTGATAGTGTTGAAAAACCCCTTTTTCGCACTTGTGTTAGTGTTGAAAAACCACTTTTGGCACTTGCGTTAGTGTTGAAAAACCACTTTTCGCACTTGTGTTGGTGCAGGAAACCACTTTTCGCACTTGTGATAGTGTGGAAAAACCACTTTTGCACTTGTATTAGTGTTGAAAAACCACTTTTCGCACTTGTATTAGTGTTGAAAAACCACTTTTCGCACTTGTGTTGGTGCAAGAAACCACTTTTGCACTTGTATTAGTGTGGAAAAACCAATTTTGCACTTGTGTTAGTGTTGAAAAACCACTTTTCGCACTTGTGTTAGTGTTGAAAAACCACTTTTCGCACTTGTGTTGGTGCAGGAAACCACTTTTGCACTTGTATTAGTGTGGAAATAACACTTTTTGCACTTGTGATAGTGTTGAAAAACCACTTTTCGCACTTGTGTTAGTGTTGAAAAACCACATTTCGCACTTGTGTTGGTGCAGGAAACCACTTTTGCACTTGTATTAGTGTGGAAAAAACACTTTTTGCACTTGTGATAGTGTTGAAAAACCACTTTTCGCACTTGTGTTAGTGTTGAAAAACCACTTTTCGCACTTGTGTTGGTGCAGGAAACCACTTTTGCACTTGTATTAGTGTGGAAAAAACACTTTTTGCACTTGTGATAGTGTTGAAAAACCACTTTTCGCACTTGTGTTAGTGTTGAAAAACCACTTTTCGCACTTGTGTTGGTGCAGGAAACCACTTTTCGCACTTGTGTTAGTGTGGAAAAACCACTTTTCGCACTTGTGTTAGTGTTGAAAAAACACTTTTTGCACTTGTGTTAGTGTTGAAAAACCACTTTTCGCACTTGTGTTAGTGTTGAAAAACCACTTTTCGCACTTGTGTTGGTGCAGGAAACCACTTTTCGCACTTGTGATAGTGTGGCAAAACCACTTTTGCACTTGTATTAGTGTGGAAAAAACACTTTTCGCACTTGTGTTAGTGTTGAAAAACCACTTTTCGCACTTGTGTTAGTGTTGAAAAACCACTTTCCGCACTTGTGTTGGTGCAGGAAACCACTTTTGCACTTGTATTAGTGTGGAAAAAACACTTTTTGCACTCGTGATAGTGTTGAAAAACCACTTTTCGCACTTTTGTTGGAGCAGGAAACCACTTTTGCACTTGTATTAGTGTGGAAAAAAGACTTTTTGCACTTGTGATAGTGTTGAAAAACCACTTTTCGCACTTGTGTTAGTGTTGAAAAACCACTTTTCGCACTTGTGTTGGTGCAGGAAACCACTTTTGCACTTGTATTAGTGTGGAAAAAACACTTTTTGCACTTGTGATAGTGTTGAAAAACCACTTTTCGCACTTGTGTTAGTGTTGAAAAACCACTTTTCGCACTTGTGTTGGTGCAGGAAACCACTTTTGCACTTGTATTAGTGTGGAAAAACCACTTTTTGCACTTGTGATAGTGTTGAAAAACCACTTTTCGCACATGTGTTAGTTGAAAAACCACTTTTCGCACTTGTGTTGGTGCAGGAAACCACTTTTGCACTTGTATTATTGTAGGAAACCACTTTTCGCACTTGTGTTAGTGTTGAAAAACCACTTTTCGCACTTGTGTTAGTGTTGAAAAACCACTTTTTGCACTTGTGTTGGTGCAGGAAACCACTTTTGCACTTGTATTAGTGTGGAAAAAACACTTTTTGCACTTGTGATAGTGTTGAAAAACCACTTTTCGCACTTGTGTTAGTGTTGAAAAACCACTTTTCGCACTTGTGTTGGTGCAGGAAACCACTTTTGCACTTGTATTAGTGTGGCAAAACCACTTTTCGCACTTGTGTTAGTGTTGAAAAACCACTTTTCGCACTTGTGTTAGTGTTGAAAAACCACTTTTCGCACTTGTGTTGGTGCAGGAAACCACTTTTGCACTTGTATTAGTGTGGAAAAACCACTTTTCGCACTTGTGTTAGTGTTGAAAAACCACTTTTCGCACTTGTGTTAGTGTTGAAAAACCACTTTTCGCACTTGTGTTGGTGCAGGAAAACACTTTTGCACTTGTATTAGTGTGGAAAAAACACTTTTTGCACTTGTGATAGTGTTGAAAAACCACTTTTCGCACTTGTGTTAGTGTTGAAAAACCACTTTTCGCACTTGTGTTAGTGTAGAAAAACCACTTTTCGCACTTGTGTTGGTGCAGGAAACCACTTTTGCACTTCTATTAGTGTGGAAAAAACACTTTTTGCACTTGTGATAGTGTTGAAAAACCACTTTTTGCACTTGTGTTAGTGTTGAAAAACCACTTTTAGCACTTGTGTTGGTGCAGGAAACCACTTTTGCACATGCATTAGTGTGGAAAAAACACTTTTTGGACTTGTGATAGTGTTGAAAAACCACTTTTCGCACTTGTGTTAGTGTTGAAAAGCCACTTTTCGCACTTGTGTTGGTGCAGGAAACCACTTTTGCACTTGTATTAGTGTGGAAAAACCACTTTTTGCACTTGTGATAGTGTTGAAAAACCCCTTTTTCGCACTTGTGTTAGTGTTGAAAAACCACTTTTCGCACTTGTGTTGGTGCAGGAAACCACTTTTGCACTTGTATTAGTGTGGAAAAAACACTTTTTGCACTTGTGATAGTGTTGAAAAACCACTTTTCGCACTTGTGTTAGTGTTGAAAAACCACTTTTCGCACTTGTGTTGGTGCAGGAAACCACTTTTGCACTTGTATTAGTGTGGAAAAAACACTTTTCGCACTTGTGTTAGTGTTGAAAAACCACTTTTCGCACTTGTGATAGTGTTGAAAAACCACTTTTCGCACTTGTGTTAGTGTTGAAAAGCCACTTTTCGCACTTGTGTTGGTGCAGGAAACCACTTTTGCACTTGTATTAGTGTGGAAAAACCACTTTTTGCACTTGTGATAGTGTTGAAAAACCCCTTTTTCGCACTTGTGTTAGTGTTGAAAAACCACTTTTCACACTTGTGTTGGTGCAGGAAACCACTTTTGCACTTGTATTAGTGTGGAAAAAACACTTTTTGCACTTGTGATAGTGTTGAAAAACCACTTTTCGCACTTGTGTTAGTGTTGAAAAACCACTTTTTGCACTTGTGTTGGTGCAGGAAACCACTTTTGCACTTGTATTAGTGTGGAAAAAACACTTTTCGCACTTGTGTTAGTGTTGAAAAACCACTTTTCGCACTTGTGTTAGTGTTGAAAAACCACTTTTCGCACTTGTGTTGGTGCAGGAAACCACTTTTGCACTTGTATTAGTGTGGAAAAAACACTTTTTGCACTTGTGATAGTGTTGAAAAACGACTTTTCGCACTTGTGTTCGTGTTGAAAAACCACTTTTCGCACTTGTGTTAGTGTAGAAAAACCACTTTTCGCATTTGTGTTGGTGCAGGAAACCACTTTTGCACTTGTATTAATGTGGAAAAAACACTTTTTGCACTTGTGATAGTGTTGAAAAAACACTTTTTGCACTTGTGTTAGTGTTGAAAAACCACTTTTAGCACTTGTGTTGGTGCAGGAATCCACTTTTGCACTTGTATTAGTGTGGAAAAAACACTTTTTGGACTTGTGATAGTGTTGAAAAACCACTTTTCGCACTTGTGTTAGTGTTGAAAAGCCACTTTTCGCACTTGTGTTGGTGCAGAAAACCACTTTTGCACTTATATTAGTGTTGAAAAACCACTTTTCGCACTTGTGTTAGTGTTGAAAAACCACTTTTCGCACTTGTGTTGGTGCAAGAAACCACTTTTGCACTTGTATTAGTGTGGAAAAACCAATTTTGCACTTGTGTTAGTGTTGAAAAACCACTTTTCGCACTTGTGTTAGTGTTGAAAAACCACTTTTCGCACTTGTGTTGGTGCAGGAAACCACTTTTGCACTTGTATTAGTGTGGAAAAAACACTTTTTGCACTTGTGATAGTGTTGAAAAACCACTTTTCGCACTTGTGTTAGTGTTGAAAAACCACTTTTCGCACTTGTGTTGGTGCAGGAAACCACTTTTGCACTTGTATTAGTGTGGAAAAAACACTTTTTGCACTTGTGATAGTATTGAAAAACCACTTTTCGCACTTGTGTTAGTGTTGAAAAACCACTTTTCGCACTTGTGTTAGTGTTGAAAAACCACTTTTCGCACTTGTGTTGGTGCAGGAAACCACTTTTGCACTTGTATTAGTGTGGAAAAAACACTTTTCGCACTTGTGTTAGTGTTGAAAAACCACTTTTCGCACTTGTGTTAGTGTTGAAAAACCACTTTTCGCACTTGTGTTGGTGCAGGAAACCACTTTTCGCACTTGTGATAGTGTGGCAAAACCACTTTTGCACTTGTATTAGTGTGGAAAAAACACTTTTCGCACTTGTGTTAGTGTTGAAAAACCACTTTTCGCACTTGTGTTAGTGTTGAAAAACCACTTTCCGCACTTGTGTTGGTGCAGGAAACCACTTTTGCACTTGTATTAGTGTGGAAAAAACACTTTTTGCACTCGTGATAGTGTTGAAAAACCACTTTTCGCACTTTTGTTGGAGCAGGAAACCACTTTTGCACTTGTATTAGTGTGGAAAAAAGACTTTTTGCACTTGTGATAGTGTTGAAAAACCACTTTTCGCACTTGTGTTAGTGTTGAAAAACCACTTTTCGCACTTGTGTTGGTGCAGGAAACCACTTTTGCACTTGTATTAGTGTGGAAAAAACACTTTTTGCACTTGTGATAGTGTTGAAAAACCACTTTTCGCACTTGTGTTAGTGTTGAAAAACCACTTTTCGCACTTGTGTTGGTGCAGGAAACCACTTTTGCACTTGTGTTAGTGTTGAAAAACCACTTTTCGCACTTGTGTTGGTGCAGGAAACCACTTTTGCACTTGTATTAGTGTGGAAAAAACACTTTTTGCACTTGTGATAGTGTTGAAAAACCACTTTTCGCACTTGTGTTCGTGTTGAAAAACCACTTTTCGCCCTTGTGTTAGTGTAGAAAAACCACTTTTCGCACTTGTGTTGGTGCAGGAAACCACTTTTGCACTTGTATTAATGTGGAAAAAACACTTTTTGCACTTGTGATAGTGTTGAAAAAACACTTTTTGCACTTGTGTTAGTGTTGAAAAACCACTTTTAGCACTTGTGTTGGTGCAGGAAACCACTTTTGCACTTGTATTAGTGTGGAAAAAACACTTTTTGGACTTGTGATAGTGTTGAAAAACCACTTTTTGCACTTGTGTTAGTGTTGAAAAGCCACTTTTCGCACTTGTGTTGGTGCAGAAAACCACTTTTGCACTTATATTAGTGTTGAAAAACCACTTTTCGCACTTGTGTTAGTGTTGAAAAACCACTTTTCGCACTTGTGTTGGTGCAAGAAACCACTTTTGCACTTGTATTAGTGTGGAAAAACCAATTTTGCACTTGTGTTAGTGTTGAAAAACCACTTTTCGCACTTGTGTTAGTGTTGAAAAACCACTTTTCGCACTTGTGTTGGTGCAGGAAACCACTTTTGCCGTTGTATTAGTGTGGAAAAAACACTTTTTGCACTTGTGATAGTGTTGAAAAACCACTTTTCGCACTTGTGTTCGTGTTGAAAAACCACTTTTCGCACTCGTGTTGGTGCAGGAAACCACTTTTGCACTTGTATTAGTGTGGAAAAAACACTTTTTGCACTTGTGATAGTGTTGAAAAACCACTTTTCGCACTTGTGTTAGTGTTGAAAAACCACTTTTCGCACTTGTGTTAGTGTTGAAAAACCACTTTTCGCACTTGTGTTGGTGCAGGAAACCACTTTTGCACTTGTATTAGTGTGGAAAAAACACTTTTCGCACTTGTGTTAGTGTTGACAAAACACTTTTTGCACTTGTGTTAGTGTTGAAAAACCACTTTTCGCACTTGTGTTAGTGTTGAAAAACCACTTTTAGCACTTGTGTTGGTGCAGGAAACCACTTTTCGTACTTGTGATAGTGTGGCAAAACCACTTTTGCACTTGTATTAGTGTGGAAAAAACACTTTTCGCACTTGTGTTAGTGTTGAAAAACCACTTTTCACACTTGTGTTAGTGTTGAAAAACCACTTTCCGCACTTGTGTTGGTGCAGGAAACCACTTTTGCACTTGTATTAGTGTGGAAAAAACACTTTTTGCACTCGTGATAGTGTTGAAAAACCACTTTTCGCACTTTTGTTGGAGCAGGAAACCACTTTTGCACTTGTATTAGTGTGGAAAAAAGACTTTTTGCACTTGTGATAGTGTTGAAAAACCACTTTTCGCACTTGTGTTAGTGTTGAAAAACCACTTTTCGCACTTGTGTTGGTGCAGGAAACCACTTTTGCACTTGTATTAGTGTGGAAAAAACACTTTTTGCACTTGTGATAGTGTTGAAAAACCACTTTTCGCACTTGTGTTAGTGTTGAAAAACCACTTTTCGCACTTGTGTTGGTGCAGGAAACCACTTTTGCACTTGTATTAGTGTGGAAAAACCACTTTTTGCACTTGTGATAGTGTTGAAAAACCACTTTTCGCACTTGTGTTAGTTGAAAAACCACTTTTCGCACTTGTGGTGGTGCAGGAAACCACTTTTGCACTTGTATTATTGTAGGAAAACCACTTTTCGCACTTGTGTTAGTGTTGAAAAACCACTTTTCGCACTTGTGTTAGTGTTGAAAAACCACTTTTTGCACTTGTGTTGGTGCAGGAAACCACTTTTGCACTTGTATTAGCGTGGAAAAAACACTTTTTGCACTTGTGATAGTGTTGAAAAACCACTTTTCGCACTTGTGTTGGTGCAAGAAACCACTTTTGCACTTGTATTAGTGTGGAAAAACCAATTTTGCACTTGTGTTAGTGTTGAAAAACCACTTTTCGCACTTGTGTTAGTGTTGAAAAACCACTTTTCGCACTTGTGTTGGTGCAGGAAACCACTTTTGCACTTGTATTAGTGTGGAAATAACACTTTTTGCACTTGTGATAGTGTTGAAAAACCACTTTTCGCACTTGTGTTAGTGTTGAAAAACCACATTTCGCACTTGTGTTGGTGCAGGAAACCACTTTTGCACTTGTATTAGTGTGGAAAAAACACTTTTTGCACTTGTGATAGTGTTGAAAAACCACTTTTCGCACTTGTGTTAGTGTTGAAAAACCACTTTTCGCACTTGTGTTGGTGCAGGAAACCACTTTTGCACTTGTATTAGTGTGGAAAAAAGACTTTTTGCACTTGTGATAGTGTTGAAAAACCACTTTTCGCACTTGTGTTAGTGTTGAAAAACCACTTTTCGCACTTGTGTTGGTGCAGGAAACCACTTTTGCACTTGTATTAGTGTGGAAAAAACACTTTTTGCACTTGTGATAGTGTTGAAAAACCACTTTTCGCACTTGTGTTAGTGTTGAAAAACCACTTTTCGCACTTGTGTTGGTGCAGGAAACCACTTTTGCACTTGTGTTAGTGTTGAAAAACCACTTTTCGCACTTGTGTTGGTGCAGGAAACCACTTTTGCACTTGTATTAGTGTGGAAAAAACACTTTTTGCACTTGTGATAGTGTTGAAAAACCACTTTTCGCACTTGTGTTCGTGTTGAAAAACCACTTTTCGCCCTTGTGTTAGTGTAGAAAAACCACTTTTCGCACTTGTGTTGGTGCAGGAAACCACTTTTGCACTTGTATTAGTGTGGAAAAACCACTTTTTGCACTTGTGATAGTGTTGAAAAACCCCTTTTTCGCACTTGTGTTAGTGTTGAAAAACCACTTTTCGCACTTGTGTTGGTGCAGGAAACCACTTTTGCACTTGTATTAGTGTGGAAAAAACACTTTTTGCACTTGTGATAGTGTTGAAAAACCACTTTTCGCACTTGTGTTAGTGTTGAAAAACCACTTTTTGCACTTGTGTTGGTGCAGGAAACCACTTTTGCACTTGTATTAGTGTGGAAAAAACACTTTTCGCACTTGTGTTAGTGTTGAAAAACCACTTTTCGCACTTGTGTTAGTGTTGAAAAACCACTTTTCGCACTTGTGTTGGTGCAGGAAACCACTTTTGCACTTGTATTAGTGTGGAAAAAACACTTTTTGCACTTGTGATAGTGTTGAAAAACGACTTTTCGCACTTGTGTTCGTGTTGAAAAACCACTTTTCGCACTTGTGTTAGTGTAGAAAAACCACTTTTCGCACTTGTGTTGGTGCAGGAAACCACTTTTGCACTTGTATTAATGTGGAAAAAACACTTTTTGCACTTGTGATAGTGTTGAAAAAACACTTTTTGCACTTGTGTTAGTGTTGAAAAACCACTTTTAGCACTTGTGTTGGTGCAGGAATCCACTTTTGCACTTGTATTAGTGTGGAAAAAACACTTTTTGGACTTGTGATAGTGTTGAAAAACCACTTTTCGCACTTGTGTTAGTGTTGAAAAGCCACTTTTCGCACTTGTGTTGGTGCAGAAAACCACTTTTGCACTTATATTAGTGTTGAAAAACCACTTTTCGCACTTGTGTTAGTGTTGAAAAACCACTTTTCGCACTTGTGTTGGTGCAAGAAACCACTTTTGCACTTGTATTAGTGTGGAAAAACCAATTTTGCACTTGTGTTAGTGTTGAAAAACCACTTTTCGCACTTGTGTTAGTGTTGAAAAACCACTTTTCGCACTTGTGTTGGTGCAGGAAACCACTTTTGCACTTGTATTAGTGTGGAAAAAACACTTTTTGCACTTGTGATAGTGTTGAAAAACCACTTTTCGCACTTGTGTTAGTGTTGAAAAACCACTTTTCGCACTTGTGTTGGTGCAGGAAACCACTTTTGCACTTGTATTAGTGTGGAAAAAACACTTTTTGCACTTGTGATAGTATTGAAAAACCACTTTTCGCACTTGTGTTAGTGTTGAAAAACCACTTTTCGCACTTGTGTTAGTGTTGAAAAACCACTTTTCGCACTTGTGTTGGTGCAGGAAACCACTTTTGCACTTGTATTAGTGTGGAAAAAACACTTTTCGCACTTGTGTTAGTGTTGAAAAACCACTTTTCGCACTTGTGTTAGTGTTGAAAAACCACTTTTCGCACTTGTGTTGGTGCAGGAAACCACTTTTCGCACTTGTGATAGTGTGGCAAAACCACTTTTGCACTTGTATTAGTGTGGAAAAAACACTTTTCGCACTTGTGTTAGTGTTGAAAAACCACTTTTCGCACTTGTGTTAGTGTTGAAAAACCACTTTCCGCACTTGTGTTGGTGCAGGAAACCACTTTTGCACTTGTATTAGTGTGGAAAAAACACTTTTTGCACTCGTGATAGTGTTGAAAAACCACTTTTCGCACTTTTGTTGGAGCAGGAAACCACTTTTGCACTTGTATTAGTGTGGAAAAAAGACTTTTTGCACTTGTGATAGTGTTGAAAAACCACTTTTCGCACTTGTGTTAGTGTTGAAAAACCACTTTTCGCACTTGTGTTGGTGCAGGAAACCACTTTTGCACTTGTATTAGTGTGGAAAAAACACTTTTTGCACTTGTGATAGTGTTGAAAAACCACTTTTCGCACTTGTGTTAGTGTTGAAAAACCACTTTTCGCACTTGTGTTGGTGCAGGAAACCACTTTTGCACTTGTGTTAGTGTTGAAAAACCACTTTTCGCACTTGTGTTGGTGCAGGAAACCACTTTTGCACTTGTATTAGTGTGGAAAAAACACTTTTTGCACTTGTGATAGTGTTGAAAAACCACTTTTCGCACTTGTGTTCGTGTTGAAAAACCACTTTTCGCCCTTGTGTTAGTGTAGAAAAACCACTTTTCGCACTTGTGTTGGTGCAGGAAACCACTTTTGCACTTGTATTAATGTGGAAAAAACACTTTTTGCACTTGTGATAGTGTTGAAAAAACACTTTTTGCACTTGTGTTAGTGTTGAAAAACCACTTTTAGCACTTGTGTTGGTGCAGGAAACCACTTTTGCACTTGTATTAGTGTGGAAAAAACACTTTTTGGACTTGTGATAGTGTTGAAAAACCACTTTTTGCACTTGTGTTAGTGTTGAAAAGCCACTTTTCGCACTTGTGTTGGTGCAGAAAACCACTTTTGCACTTGTATTAGTGTGGAAAAAACACTTTTTGCACTTGTGTTAGTGTTGAAAAACCACTTTTCGCACTTGTGTTGGTGCAGGAAACCACTTTTGCACTTGTATTAGTGTGGCAAAACCACTTTTCGCACTTGTGTTAGTGTTGAAAAACCACTTTTCGCACTTGTGTTAGTGTTGAAAAACCACTCTTCGCACTTGTGTTGGTGCAGGAAACCACTTTTGCACTTGTATTAGTGTGGAAAAACCACTTTTCGCACTTGTGTTAGTGTTGAAAAACCACTTTTCGCACTTGTGTTAGTGTTGAAAAACCACTTTTCGCACTTGTGTTGGTGCAGGAAAACACTTTTGCACTTGTATTAGTGTGGAAAAAACACTTTTTGCACTTGTGATAGTGTTGAAAAACCACTTTTCGCACTTGTGTTAGTGTTGAAAAACCACTTTTCGCACTTGTGTTAGTGTAGAAAAACCACTTTTCGCACTTGTGTTGGTGCAGGAAACCACTTTTGCACTTCTATTAGTGTGGAAAAAACACTTTTTGCACTTGTGATAGTGTTGAAAAACCACTTTTTGCACTTGTGTTAGTGTTGAAAAACCACTTTTAGCACTTGTGTTGGTGCAAGAAACCACTTTTGCACATGCATTAGTGTGGAAAAAACACTTTTTGGACTTGTGATAGTGTTGAAAAACCACTTTTCGCACTTGTGTTAGTGTTGAAAAGCCACTTTTCGCACTTGTGTTGGTGCAGGAAACCACTTTTGCACTTGTATTAGTGTGGAAAAACCACTTTTTGCACTTGTGATAGTGTTGAAAAACCCCTTTTTCGCACTTGTGTTAGTGTTGAAAAACCACTTTTCGCACTTGTGTTGGTGCAGGAAACCACTTTTGCACTTGTATTAGTGTGGAAAAAACACTTTTTGCACTTGTGATAGTGTTGAAAAACCACTTTTTGCACTTGTGTTAGTGTTGAAAAACCACTTTTTGCACTTGTGTTGGTGCAGGAAACCACTTTTGCACTTGTATTAGTGTGGAAAAAACACTTTTCGCACTTGTGTTAGTGTTGAAAAACCACTTTTCGCACTTGTGTTAGTGTTGAAAAACCACTTTTCGCACTTGTGTTGGTGCAGGAAACCACTTTTGCACTTGTATTAGTGTGGAAAAAACACTTTTTGCACTTGTGATAGTGTTGAAAAACGACTTTTCGCACTTGTGTTCGTGTTGAAAAACCACTTTTCGCACTTGTGTTAGTGTAGAAAAACCACTTTTCGCACTTGTGTTGGTGCAGGAAACCACTTTTGCACTTGTATTAATGTGGAAAAAACACTTTTTGCACTTGTGATAGTGTTGAAAAAACACTTTTTGCACTTGTGTTAGTGTTGAAAAACCACTTTTAGCACTTGTGTTGGTGCAGGAATCCACTTTTGCACTTGTATTAGTGTGGAAAAAACACTTTTTGGACTTGTGATAGTGTTGAAAAACCACTTTTCGCACTTGTGTTAGTGTTGAAAAGCCACTTTTCGCACTTGTGTTGGTGCAGAAAACCACTTTTGCACTTATATTAGTGTTGAAAAACCACTTTTCGCACTTGTGTTAGTGTTGAAAAACCACTTTTCGCACTTGTGTTGGTGCAAGAAACCACTTTTGCACTTGTATTAGTGTGGAAAAACCAATTTTGCACTTGTGTTAGTGTTGAAAAACCACTTTTCGCACTTGTGTTAGTGTTGAAAAACCACTTTTCGCACTTGTGTTGGTGCAGGAAACCACTTTTGCACTTGTATTAGTGTGGAAAAAACACTTTTTGCACTTGTGATAGTGTTGAAAAACCACTTTTCGCACTTGTGTTAGTGTTGAAAAACCACTTTTCGCACTTGTGTTGGTGCAGGAAACCACTTTTGCACTTGTATTAGTGTGGAAAAAACACTTTTTGCACTTGTGATAGTATTGAAAAACCACTTTTCGCACTTGTGTTAGTGTTGAAAAACCACTTTTCGCACTTGTGTTAGTGTTGAAAAACCACTTTTCGCACTTGTGTTGGTGCAGGAAACCACTTTTGCACTTGTATTAGTGTGGAAAAAACACTTTTCGCACTTGTGTTAGTGTTGAAAAACCACTTTTCGCACTTGTGTTAGTGTTGAAAAACCACTTTTCGCACTTGTGTTGGTGCAGGAAACCACTTTTCGCACTTGTGATAGTGTGGCAAAACCACTTTTGCACTTGTATTAGTGTGGAAAAAACACTTTTCGCACTTGTGTTAGTGTTGAAAAACCACTTTTCGCACTTGTGTTAGTGTTGAAAAACCACTTTCCGCACTTGTGTTGGTGCAGGAAACCACTTTTGCACTTGTATTAGTGTGGAAAAAACACTTTTTGCACTCGTGATAGTGTTGAAAAACCACTTTTCGCACTTTTGTTGGAGCAGGAAACCACTTTTGCACTTGTATTAGTGTGGAAAAAAGACTTTTTGCACTTGTGATAGTGTTGAAAAACCACTTTTCGCACTTGTGTTAGTGTTGAAAAACCACTTTTCGCACTTGTGTTGGTGCAGGAAACCACTTTTGCACTTGTATTAGTGTGGAAAAAACACTTTTTGCACTTGTGATAGTGTTGAAAAACCACTTTTCGCACTTGTGTTAGTGTTGAAAAACCACTTTTCGCACTTGTGTTGGTGCAGGAAACCACTTTTGCACTTGTGTTAGTGTTGAAAAACCACTTTTCGCACTTGTGTTGGTGCAGGAAACCACTTTTGCACTTGTATTAGTGTGGAAAAAACACTTTTTGCACTTGTGATAGTGTTGAAAAACCACTTTTCGCACTTGTGTTCGTGTTGAAAAACCACTTTTCGCCCTTGTGTTAGTGTAGAAAAACCACTTTTCGCACTTGTGTTGGTGCAGGAAACCACTTTTGCACTTGTATTAATGTGGAAAAAACACTTTTTGCACTTGTGATAGTGTTGAAAAAACACTTTTTGCACTTGTGTTAGTGTTGAAAAACCACTTTTAGCACTTGTGTTGGTGCAGGAAACCACTTTTGCACTTGTATTAGTGTGGAAAAAACACTTTTTGGACTTGTGATAGTGTTGAAAAACCACTTTTTGCACTTGTGTTAGTGTTGAAAAGCCACTTTTCGCACTTGTGTTGGTGCAGAAAACCACTTTTGCACTTATATTAGTGTTGAAAAACCACTTTTCGCACTTGTGTTAGTGTTGAAAAACCACTTTTCGCACTTGTGTTGGTGCAAGAAACCACTTTTGCACTTGTATTAGTGTGGAAAAACCAATTTTGCACTTGTGTTAGTGTTGAAAAACCACTTTTCGCACTTGTGTTAGTGTTGAAAAACCACTTTTCGCACTTGTGTTGGTGCAGGAAACCACTTTTGCCGTTGTATTAGTGTGGAAAAAACACTTTTTGCACTTGTGATAGTGTTGAAAAACCACTTTTCGCACTTGTGTTCGTGTTGAAAAACCACTTTTCGCACTTGTGTTGGTGCAGGAAACCACTTTTGCACTTGTATTAGTGTGGAAAAAACACTTTTTGCACTTGTGATAGTGTTGAAAAACCACTTTTCGCACTTGTGTTAGTGTTGAAAAACCACTTTTCGCACTTGTGTTAGTGTTGAAAAACCACTTTTCGCACTTGTGTTGGTGCAGGAAACCACTTTTGCACTTGTATTAGTGTGGAAAAAACACTTTTCGCACTTGTGTTAGTGTTGACAAAACACTTTTTGCACTTGTGTTAGTGTTGAAAAACCACTTTTCGCACTTGTGTTAGTGTTGAAAAACCACTTTTAGCACTTGTGTTGGTGCAGGAAACCACTTTTCGTACTTGTGATAGTGTGGCAAAACCACTTTTGCACTTGTATTAGTGTGGAAAAAACACTTTTCGCACTTGTGTTAGTGTTGAAAAACCACTTTTCGCACTTGTGTTAGTGTTGAAAAACCACTTTCCGCACTTGTGTTGGTGCAGGAAACCACTTTTGCACTTGTATTAGTGTGGAAAAAACACTTTTTGCACTCGTGATAGTGTTGAAAAACCACTTTTCGCACTTTTGTTGGAGCAGGAAACCACTTTTGCACTTGTATTAGTGTGGAAAAAAGACTTTTTGCACTTGTGATAGTGTTGAAAAACCACTTTTCGCACTTGTGTTAGTGTTGAAAAACCACTTTTCGCACTTGTGTTGGTGCAGGAAACCACTTTTGCACTTGTATTAGTGTGGAAAAAACACTTTTTGCACTTGTGATAGTGTTGAAAAACCACTTTTCGCACTTGTGTTAGTGTTGAAAAACCACTTTTCGCACTTGTGTTGGTGCAGGAAACCACTTTTGCACTTGTATTAGTGTGGAAAAACCACTTTTTGCACTTGTGATAGTGTTGAAAAACCACTTTTCGCACTTGTGTTAGTTGAAAAACCACTTTTCGCACTTGTGGTGGTGCAGGAAACCACTTTTGCACTTGTATTATTGTAGGAAAACCACTTTTCGCACTTGTGTTAGTGTTGAAAAACCACTTTTCGCACTTGTGTTAGTGTTGAAAAACCACTTTTTGCACTTGTGTTGGTGCAGGAAACCACTTTTGCACTTGTATTAGCGTGGAAAAAACACTTTTTGCACTTGTGATAGTGTTGAAAAACCACTTTTCGCACTTGTGTTGGTGCAAGAAACCACTTTTGCACTTGTATTAGTGTGGAAAAACCAATTTTGCACTTGTGTTAGTGTTGAAAAACCACTTTTCGCACTTGTGTTAGTGTTGAAAAACCACTTTTCGCACTTGTGTTGGTGCAGGAAACCACTTTTGCACTTGTATTAGTGTGGAAATAACACTTTTTGCACTTGTGATAGTGTTGAAAAACCACTTTTCGCACTTGTGTTAGTGTTGAAAAACCACATTTCGCACTTGTGTTGGTGCAGGAAACCACTTTTGCACTTGTATTAGTGTGGAAAAAACACTTTTTGCACTTGTGATAGTGTTGAAAAACCACTTTTCGCACTTGTGTTAGTGTTGAAAAACCACTTTTCGCACTTGTGTTGGTGCAGGAAACCACTTTTGCACTTGTATTAGTGTGGAAAAAAGACTTTTTGCACTTGTGATAGTGTTGAAAAACCACTTTTCGCACTTGTGTTAGTGTTGAAAAACCACTTTTCGCACTTGTGTTGGTGCAGGAAACCACTTTTGCACTTGTATTAGTGTGGAAAAAACACTTTTTGCACTTGTGATAGTGTTGAAAAACCACTTTTCGCACTTGTGTTAGTGTTGAAAAACCACTTTTCGCACTTGTGTTGGTGCAGGAAACCACTTTTGCACTTGTGTTAGTGTTGAAAAACCACTTTTCGCACTTGTGTTGGTGCAGGAAACCACTTTTGCACTTGTATTAGTGTGGAAAAAACACTTTTTGCACTTGTGATAGTGTTGAAAAACCACTTTTCGCACTTGTGTTCGTGTTGAAAAACCACTTTTCGCCCTTGTGTTAGTGTAGAAAAACCACTTTTCGCACTTGTGTTGGTGCAGGAAACCACTTTTGCACTTGTATTAATGTGGAAAAAACACTTTTTGCACTTGTGATAGTGTTGAAAAAACACTTTTTGCACTTGTGTTAGTGTTGAAAAACCACTTTTAGCACTTGTGTTGGTGCAGGAAACCACTTTTGCACTTGTATTAGTGTGGAAAAAACACTTTTTGGACTTGTGATAGTGTTGAAAAACCACTTTTTGCACTTGTGTTAGTGTTGAAAAGCCACTTTTCGCACTTGTGTTGGTGCAGAAAACCACTTTTGCACTTATATTAGTGTTGAAAAACCACTTTTCGCACTTGTGTTAGTGTTGAAAAACCACTTTTCGCACTTGTGTTGGTGCAAGAAACCACTTTTGCACTTGTATTAGTGTGGAAAAACCAATTTTGCACTTGTGTTAGTGTTGAAAAACCACTTTTCGCACTTGTGTTAGTGTTGAAAAACCACTTTTCGCACTTGTGTTGGTGCAGGAAACCACTTTTGCCGTTGTATTAGTGTGGAAAAAACACTTTTTGCACTTGTGATAGTGTTGAAAAACCACTTTTCGCACTTGTGTTCGTGTTGAAAAACCACTTTTCGCACTTGTGTTGGTGCAGGAAACCACTTTTGCACTTGTATTAGTGTGGAAAAAACACTTTTTGCACTTGTGATAGTGTTGAAAAACCACTTTTCGCACTTGTGTTAGTGTTGAAAAACCACTTTTCGCACTTGTGTTAGTGTTGAAAAACCACTTTTCGCACTTGTGTTGGTGCAGGAAACCACTTTTGCACTTGTATTAGTGTGGAAAAAACACTTTTCGCACTTGTGTTAGTGTTGACAAAACACTTTTTGCACTTGTGTTAGTGTTGAAAAACCACTTTTCGCACTTGTGTTAGTGTTGAAAAACCACTTTTAGCACTTGTGTTGGTGCAGGAAACCACTTTTCGTACTTGTGATAGTGTGGCAAAACCACTTTTGCACTTGTATTAGTGTGGAAAAAACACTTTTCGCACTTGTGTTAGTGTTGAAAAACCACTTTTCGCACTTGTGTTAGTGTTGAAAAACCACTTTCCGCACTTGTGTTGGTGCAGGAAACCACTTTTGCACTTGTATTAGTGTGGAAAAAACACTTTTTGCACTCGTGATAGTGTTGAAAAACCACTTTTCGCACTTTTGTTGGAGCAGGAAACCACTTTTGCACTTGTATTAGTGTGGAAAAAAGACTTTTTGCACTTGTGATAGTGTTGAAAAACCACTTTTCGCACTTGTGTTAGTGTTGAAAAACCACTTTTCGCACTTGTGTTGGTGCAGGAAACCACTTTTGCACTTGTATTAGTGTGGAAAAAACACTTTTTGCACTTGTGATAGTGTTGAAAAACCACTTTTCGCACTTGTGTTAGTGTTGAAAAACCACTTTTCGCACTTGTGTTGGTGCAGGAAACCACTTTTGCACTTGTATTAGTGTGGAAAAACCACTTTTTGCACTTGTGATAGTGTTGAAAAACCACTTTTCGCACTTGTGTTAGTTGAAAAACCACTTTTCGCACTTGTGGTGGTGCAGGAAACCACTTTTGCACTTGTATTATTGTAGGAAAACCACTTTTCGCACTTGTGTTAGTGTTGAAAAACCACTTTTCGCACTTGTGTTAGTGTTGAAAAACCACTTTTTGCACTTGTGTTGGTGCAGGAAACCACTTTTGCACTTGTATTAGCGTGGAAAAAACACTTTTTGCACTTGTGATAGTGTTGAAAAACCACTTTTCGCACTTGTGTTGGTGCAAGAAACCACTTTTGCACTTGTATTAGTGTGGAAAAACCAATTTTGCACTTGTGTTAGTGTTGAAAAACCACTTTTCGCACTTGTGTTAGTGTTGAAAAACCACTTTTCGCACTTGTGTTGGTGCAGGAAACCACTTTTGCACTTGTATTAGTGTGGAAATAACACTTTTTGCACTTGTGATAGTGTTGAAAAACCACTTTTCGCACTTGTGTTAGTGTTGAAAAACCACATTTCGCACTTGTGTTGGTGCAGGAAACCACTTTTGCACTTGTATTAGTGTGGAAAAAACACTTTTTGCACTTGTGATAGTGTTGAAAAACCACTTTTCGCACTTGTGTTAGTGTTGAAAAACCACATTTCGCACTTGTGTTGGTGCAGGAAACCACTTTTGCACTTGTATTAGTGTGGAAAAAACACTTTTTGCACTTGTGATAGTGTTGAAAAACCACTTTTCGCACTTGTGTTAGTGTTGAAAAACCACTTTTCGCACTTGTGTTGGTGCAGGAAACCACTTTTCGCACTTGTGTTAGTGTGGAAAAAACACTTTTCGCACTTGTGTTAGTGTTGAAAAACCACTTTTCGCACTTGTGTTAGTGTTGAAAAACCACTTTCCGCACTTGTGTTGGTGCAGGAAACCACTTTTGCACTTGTATTAGTGTGGAAAAAACACTTTTTGCACTCGTGATAGTGTTGAAAAACCACTTTTCGCACTTTTGTTGGAGCAGGAAACCACTTTTGCACTTGTATTAGTGTGGAAAAAAGACTTTTTGCACTTGTGATAGTGTTGAAAAACCACTTTTCGCACTTGTGTTAGTGTTGAAAAACCACTTTTCGCACTTGTGTTGGTGCAGGAAACCACTTTTGCACTTGTATTAGTGTGGAAAAAACACTTTTTGCACTTGTGATAGTGTTGAAAAACCACTTTTCGCACTTGTGTTAGTGTTGAAAAACCACTTTTCGCACTTGTGTTGGTGCAGGAAACCACTTTTGCACTTGTATTAGTGTGGAAAAACCACTTTTTGCACTTGTGATAGTGTTGAAAAACCACTTTTCGCACTTGTGTTAGTTGAAAAACCACTTTTCGCACTTGTGTTGGTGCAGGAAACCACTTTTGCACTTGTATTATTGTAGGAAACCACTTTTCGCACTTGTGTTAGTGTTGAAAAACCACTTTTCGCACTTGTGTTAGTGTTGAAAAACCACTTTTTGCACTTGTGTTGGTGCAGGAAACCACTTTTGCACTTGTATTAGTGTGGAAAAAACACTTTTTGCACTTGTGATAGTGTTGAAAAACCACTTTTCGCACTTGTGTTAGTGTTGAAAAACCACTTTTCGCACTTGTGTTGGTGCAGGAAACCACTTTTGCACTTGTATTAGTGTGGCAAAACCACTTTTCGCAATTGTGTTAGTGTTGAAAAACCACTTTTCGCACTTGTGTTAGTGTTGAAAAACCACTTTTCGCACTTGTGTTGGTGCAGGAAACCACTTTTGCACTTGTATTAGTGTGGAAAAACCACTTTTCGCACTTGTGTTAGTGTTGAAAAACCACTTTTCGCACTTGTGTTAGTGTTGAAAAACCACTTTTCGCACTTGTGTTGGTGCAGGAAAACACTTTTGCACTTGTATTAGTGTGGAAAAAACACTTTTTGCACTTGTGATAGTGTTGAAAAACCACTTTTCGCACTTGTGTTAGTGTTGAAAAACCACTTTTCGCACTTGTGTTAGTGTAGAAAAACCACTTTTCGCACTTGTGTTGGTGCAGGAAACCACTTTTGCACTTCTATTAGTGTGGAAAAAACACTTTTTGCACTTGTGATAGTGTTGAAAAACCACTTTTTGCACTTGTGTTAGTGTTGAAAAACCACTTTTAGCACTTGTGTTGGTGCAGGAAACCACTTTTGCACATGCATTAGTGTGGAAAAAACACATTTTGGACTTGTGATAGTGTTGAAAAACCACTTTTCGCACTTGTGTTAGTGTTGAAAAGCCACTTTTCGCACTTGTGTTGGTGCAGGAAACCACTTTTGCACTTGTATTAGTGTGGAAAAACCACTTTTTGCACTTGTGATAGTGTTGAAAAACCCCTTTTTCGCACTTGTGTTAGTGTTGAAAAACCACTTTTCGCACTTGTGTTGGTGCAGGAAACCACTTTTGCACTTGTATTAGTGTGGAAAAAACACTTTTTGCACTTGTGATAGTGTTGAAAAACCACTTTTCGCACTTGTGTTAGTGTTGAAAAACCACTTTTCGCACTTGTGTTGGTGCAGGAAACCACTTTTGCACTTGTATTAGTGTGTAAAAAACACTTTTCGCACTTGTGTTAGTGTTGAAAAACCACTTTTCGCACTTGTGTTAGTGTTGAAAAACCACTTTTCGCACTTGTGTTGGTGCAGGAAACCACTTTTCGCACTTGTGTTAGTGTGGAAAAAACACTTTTCGCACTTGTGTTAGTGTTGAAAAAACACTTTTTGCACTTGTGTTAGTGTTGAAAAACCACTTTTCGCACTTGTGTTAGTGTTGAAAAACCACTTTCCGCACTTGTGTTGGTGCAGGAAACCACTTTTGCACTTGTATTAGTGTGGAAAAAACACTTTTTGCACTCGTGATAGTGTTGAAAAACCACTTTTCGCACTTTTGTTGGTGCAGGAAACCACTTTTGCACTTGTATTAGTGTGGAAAAAACACTTTTTGCACTCGTGATAGTGTTGAAAAACCACTTTTCGCACTTTTGTTGGAGCAGGAAACCACTTTTGCACTTGTATTAGTGTGGAAAAAAGACTTTTTGCACTTGTGATAGTGTTGAAAAACCACTTTTCGCACTTGTGTTAGTGTTGAAAAACCACTTTTCGCACTTGTGTTGGTGCAGGAAACCACTTTTGCACTTGTATTAGTGTGGAAAAAACACTTTTTGCACTTGTGATAGTGTTGAAAAACCACTTTTCGCACTTGTGTTAGTGTTGAAAAACCACTTTTCGCACTTGTGTTGGTGCAGGAAACCACTTTTGCACTTGTGTTAGTGTTGAAAAACCACTTTTCGCACTTGTGTTGGTGCAGGAAACCACTTTTGCACTTGTATTAGTGTGGAAAAAACACTTTTTGCACTTGTGATAGTGTTGAAAAACCACTTTTCGCACTTGTGTTCGTGTTGAAAAACCACTTTTCGCCCTTGTGTTAGTGTAGAAAAACCACTTTTCGCACTTGTGTTGGTGCAGGAAACCACTTTTGCACTTGTATTAATGTGGAAAAAACACTTTTTGCACTTGTGATAGTGTTGAAAAAACACTTTTTGCACTTGTGTTAGTGTTGAAAAACCACTTTTAGCACTTGTGTTGGTGCAGGAAACCACTTTTGCACTTGTATTAGTGTGGAAAAAACACTTTTTGGACTTGTGATAGTGTTGAAAAACCACTTTTTGCACTTGTGTTAGTGTTGAAAAGCCACTTTTCGCACTTGTGTTGGTGCAGAAAACCACTTTTGCACTTATATTAGTGTTGAAAAACCACTTTTCGCACTTGTGTTAGTGTTGAAAAACCACTTTTCGCACTTGTGTTGGTGCAAGAAACCACTTTTGCACTTGTATTAGTGTGGAAAAACCAATTTTGCACTTGTGTTAGTGTTGAAAAACCACTTTTCGCACTTGTGTTAGTGTTGAAAAACCACTTTTCGCACTTGTGTTGGTGCAGGAAACCACTTTTGCCGTTGTATTAGTGTGGAAAAAACACTTTTTGCACTTGTGATAGTGTTGAAAAACCACTTTTCGCACTTGTGTTCGTGTTGAAAAACCACTTTTCGCACTTGTGTTGGTGCAGGAAACCACTTTTGCACTTGTATTAGTGTGGAAAAAACACTTTTTGCACTTGTGATAGTGTTGAAAAACCACTTTTCGCACTTGTGTTAGTGTTGAAAAACCACTTTTCGCACTTGTGTTAGTGTTGAAAAACCACTTTTCGCACTTGTGTTGGTGCAGGAAACCACTTTTGCACTTGTATTAGTGTGGAAAAAACACTTTTCGCACTTGTGTTAGTGTTGACAAAACACTTTTTGCACTTGTGTTAGTGTTGAAAAACCACTTTTCGCACTTGTGTTAGTGTTGAAAAACCACTTTTAGCACTTGTGTTGGTGCAGGAAACCACTTTTCGTACTTGTGATAGTGTGGCAAAACCACTTTTGCACTTGTATTAGTGTGGAAAAAACACTTTTCGCACTTGTGTTAGTGTTGAAAAACCACTTTTCGCACTTGTGTTAGTGTTGAAAAACCACTTTCCGCACTTGTGTTGGTGCAGGAAACCACTTTTGCACTTGTATTAGTGTGGAAAAAACACTTTTTGCACTCGTGATAGTGTTGAAAAACCACTTTTCGCACTTTTGTTGGAGCAGGAAACCACTTTTGCACTTGTATTAGTGTGGAAAAAAGACTTTTTGCACTTGTGATAGTGTTGAAAAACCACTTTTCGCACTTGTGTTAGTGTTGAAAAACCACTTTTCGCACTTGTGTTGGTGCAGGAAACCACTTTTGCACTTGTATTAGTGT
Organism: Myxine glutinosa; assembly: GCF_964187855.1. Lineage (NCBI taxonomy): Eukaryota > Metazoa > Chordata > Myxini > Myxiniformes > Myxinidae > Myxine > Myxine glutinosa. The sequence continues at coordinate 113,609 of NW_027617033.1, read as the reverse complement.
GGAAAAAACACTTTTTGCACTTGTGATAGTGTTGAAAAACCACTTTTCGCACTTGTGTTAGTGTTGAAAAACCACTTTTCGCACTTGTGTTGGTGCAGGAAACCACTTTTGCACTTGTATTAGTGTGGAAAAACCCCTTTTTGCACTTGTGATAGTGTTGAAAAACCACTTTTCGCACTTGTGTTAGTTGAAAAACCACTTTTCGCACTTGTGGTGGTGCAGGAAACCACTTTTGCACTTGTATTATTGTAGGAAAACCACTTTTCGCACTTGTGTTAGTGTTGAAAAACCACTTTTCGCACTTGTGTTAGTGTTGAAAAACCACTTTTTGCACTTGTGTTGGTGCAGGAAACCACTTTTGCACTTGTATTAGCGTGGAAAAAACACTTTTTGCACTTGCGATAGTGTTGAAAAACCACTTTTCGCACTTGTGTTGGTGCAAGAAACCACTTTTGCACTTGTATTAGTGTGGAAAAACCAATTTTGCACTTGTGTTAGTGTTGAAAAACCACTTTTCGCACTTGTGTTAGTGTTGAAAAACCACTTTTCGCACTTGTGTTGGTGCAGGAAACCACTTTTGCACTTGTATTAGTGTGGAAATAACACTTTTTGCACTTGTGATAGTGTTGAAAAACCACTTTTCGCACTTGTGTTAGTGTTGAAAAACCACATTTCGCACTTGTGTTGGTGCAGGAAACCACTTTTGCACTTGTATTAGTGTGGAAAAAACACTTTTTGCACTTGTGATAGTGTTGAAAAACCACTTTTCGCACTTGTGTTAGTGTTGAAAAACCACTTTTCGCACTTGTGTTGGTGCAGGAAACCACTTTTGCACTTGTATTAGTGTGGAAAAAACACTTTTTGCACTTGTGATAGTGTTGAAAAACCACTTTTCGCACTTGTGTTAGTGTTGAAAAACCACTTTTCGCACTTGTGTTGGTGCAGGAAACCACTTTTCGCACTTGTGTTAGTGTGGAAAAAACACTTTTCGCACTTGTGTTAGTGTTGAAAAACCACTTTTCGCACTTGTGTTAGTGTTGAAAAACCACTTTCCGCACTTGTGTTGGTGCAGGAAACCACTTTTGCACTTGTATTAGTGTGGAAAAAACACTTTTTGCACTCGTGATAGTGTTGAAAAACCACTTTTCGCACTTTTGTTGGAGCAGGAAACCACTTTTGCACTTGTATTAGTGTGGAAAAAAGACTTTTTGCACTTGTGATAGTGTTGAAAAACCACTTTTCGCACTTGTGTTAGTGTTGAAAAACCACTTTTCGCACTTGTGTTGGTGCAGGAAACCACTTTTGCACTTGTATTAGTGTGGAAAAAACACTTTTTGCACTTGTGATAGTGTTGAAAAACCACTTTTCGCACTTGTGTTAGTGTTGAAAAACCACTTTTCGCACTTGTGTTGGTGCAGGAAACCACTTTTGCACTTGTATTAGTGTGGAAAAACCACTTTTTGCACTTGTGATAGTGTTGAAAAACCACTTTTCGCACTTGTGTTAGTTGAAAAACCACTTTTCGCACTTGTGTTGGTGCAGGAAACCACTTTTGCACTTGTATTATTGTAGGAAACCACTTTTCGCACTTGTGTTAGTGTTGAAAAACCACTTTTCGCACTTGTGTTAGTGTTGAAAAACCACTTTTTGCACTTGTGTTGGTGCAGGAAACCACTTTTGCACTTGTATTAGTGTGGAAAAAACACTTTTTGCACTTGTGATAGTGTTGAAAAACCACTTTTCGCACTTGTGTTAGTGTTGAAAAACCACTTTTCGCACTTGTGTTGGTGCAGGAAACCACTTTTGCACTTGTATTAGTGTGGCAAAACCACTTTTCGCACTTGTGTTAGTGTTGAAAAACCACTTTTCGCACTTGTGTTAGTGTTGAAAAACCACTTTTCGCACTTGTGTTGGTGCAGGAAACCACTTTTGCACTTGTATTAGTGTGGAAAAACCACTTTTCGCACTTGTGTTAGTGTTGAAAAACCACTTTTCGCACTTGTGTTAGTGTTGAAAAACCACTTTTCGCACTTGTGTTGGTGCAGGAAAACACTTTTGCACTTGTATTAGTGTGGAAAAAACACTTTTTGCACTTGTGATAGTGTTGAAAAACCACTTTTCGCACTTGTGTTAGTGTTGAAAAACCACTTTTCGCACTTGTGTTAGTGTAGAAAAACCACTTTTCGCACTTGTGTTGGTGCAGGAAACCACTTTTGCACTTCTATTAGTGTGGAAAAAACACTTTTTGCACTTGTGATAGTGTTGAAAAACCACTTTTTGCACTTGTGTTAGTGTTGAAAAACCACTTTTAGCACTTGTGTTGGTGCAGGAAACCACTTTTGCACATGCATTAGTGTGGAAAAAACACATTTTGGACTTGTGATAGTGTTGAAAAACCACTTTTCGCACTTGTGTTAGTGTTGAAAAGCCACTTTTCGCACTTGTGTTGGTGCAGGAAACCACTTTTGCACTTGTATTAGTGTGGAAAAACCACTTTTTGCACTTGTGATAGTGTTGAAAAACCCCTTTTTCGCACTTGTGTTAGTGTTGAAAAACCACTTTTCGCACTTGTGTTGGTGCAGGAAACCACTTTTGCACTTGTATTAGTGTGGAAAAAACACTTTTTGCACTTGTGATAGTGTTGAAAAACCACTTTTCGCACTTGTGTTAGTGTTGAAAAACCACTTTTCGCACTTGTGTTGGTGCAGGAAACCACTTTTGCACTTGTATTAGTGTGTAAAAAACACTTTTCGCACTTGTGTTAGTGTTGAAAAACCACTTTTCGCACTTGTGTTAGTGTTGAAAAACCACTTTTCGCACTTGTGTTGGTGCAGGAAACCACTTTTCGCACTTGTGTTAGTGTGGAAAAAACACTTTTCGCACTTGTGTTAGTGTTGAAAAAACACTTTTTGCACTTGTGTTAGTGTTGAAAAACCACTTTTCGCACTTGTGTTAGTGTTGAAAAACCACTTTCCGCACTTGTGTTGGTGCAGGAAACCACTTTTGCACTTGTATTAGTGTGGAAAAAACACTTTTTGCACTCGTGATAGTGTTGAAAAACCACTTTTCGCACTTTTGTTGGAGCAGGAAACCACTTTTGCACTTGTATTAGTGTGGAAAAAAGACTTTTTGCACTTGTGATAGTGTTGAAAAAACACTTTTTGCACTTGTGTTAGTGTTGAAAAACCACTTTTAGCACTTGTGTTGGTGCAGGAAACCACTTTTGCACTTGTATTAGTGTGGAAAAAACACTTTTTGGACTTGTGATAGTGTTGAAAAACCACTTTTCGCACTTGTGTTAGTGTTGAAAAGCCACTTTTCGCACTTGTGTTGGTGCAGAAAACCACTTTTGCACTTGTATTAGTGTGGAAAACCACTTTTTGCACTTGTGATAGTGTTGAAAAACCCCTTTTTCGCACTTGTGTTAGTGTTGAAAAACCACTTTTCGCACTTGCGTTAGTGTTGAAAAACCACTTTTCGCACTTGTGTTGGTGCAGGAAACCACTTTTCGCACTTGTGATAGTGTGGAAAAACCACTTTTGCACTTGTATTAGTGTTGAAAAACCACTTTTCGCACTTGTGTTAGTGTTGAAAAACCACTTTTCGCACTTGTGTTGGTGCAAGAAACCACTTTTGCACTTATATTAGTGTGGAAAAACCAATTTTGCACTTGTGTTAGTGTTGAAAAACCACTTTTCGCACTTGTGTTAGTGTTGAAAAACCACTTTTCGCACTTGTGTTGGTGCAGGAAACCACTTTTGCACTTGTATTAGTGTGGAAAAAACACTTTTTGCACTTGTGATAGTGTTGAAAAACCACTTTTCGCACTTGTGTTAGTGTTGAAAAACCACTTTTCGCACTTGTGTTGGTGCAGGAAACCACTTTTGCACTTGTATTAGTGTGGAAAAAACACTTTTTGCACTTGTGATAGTGTTGAAAAACCACTTTTCGCACTTGTGTTAGTGTTGAAAAACCACTTTTCGCACTTGTGTTGGTGCAGGAAACCACTTTTGCACTTGTATTAGTGTGGAAAAAACACTTTTTGCACTTGTGATAGTGTTGAAAAACCACTTTTCGCACTTGTGTTAGTGTTGAAAACCACTTTTCGCACTTGTGTTGGTGCAGGAAACCACTTTTCGCACTTGTGTTAGTGTGGAAAAAACACTTTTCGCACTTGTGTTAGTGTTGAAAAAACACTTTTTGCACTTGTGTTAGTGTTGAAAAACCACTTTTCGCACTTGTGTTAGTGTTGAAAAACCACTTTTCGCACTTGTGTTGGTGCAGGAAACCACTTTTCGCACTTGTGATAGTGTGGCAAAACCACTTTTGCACTTGTATTAGTGTGGAAAAAACACTTTTCGCACTTGTGTTAGTGTTGAAAAACCACTTTTCGCACTTGTGTTAGTGTTGAAAAACCACTTTCCGCACTTGTGTTGGTGCAGGAAACCACTTTTGCACTTGTATTAGTGTGGAAAAAACACTTTTTGCACTCGTGATAGTGTTGAAAAACCACTTTTCGCACTTTTGTTGGAGCAGGAAACCACTTTTGCACTTGTATTAGTGTGGAAAAAATACTTTTTGCACTTGTGATAGTGTTGAAAAACCACTTTTCGCACTTGTGTTAGTGTTGAAAAACCACTTTTCGCACTTGTGTTGGTGCAGGAAACCACTTTTGCACTTGTATTAGTGTGGAAAAAACACTTTTTGCACTTGTGATAGTGTTGAAAAACCACTTTTCGCACTTGTGTTAGTGTTGAAAAACCACTTTTCGCACTTGTGTTGGTGCAGGAAACCACTTTTGCACTTGTATTAGTGTGGAAAAACCACTTTTTGCACTTGTGATAGTGTTGAAAAACCACTTTTCGCACTTGTGTTAGTTGAAAAACCACTTTTCGCACTTGTGTTGGTGCAGGAAACCGCTTTTGCACTTGTATTATTGTAGGAAAACCACTTTTCGCACTTGTGTTAGTGTTGAAAAACCACTTTTCGCACTTGTGTTAGTGTTGAAAAACCACTTTTTGCACTTGTGTTGGTGCAGGAAACCACTTTTGCACTTGTATTAGTGTGGAAAAAACACTTTTTGCACTTGTGATAGTGTTGAAAAACCACTTTTCGCACTTGTGTTAGTGTTGAAAAACCACTTTTCGCACTTGTGTTGGTGCAGGAAACCACTTTTGCACTTGTATTAGTGTGGCAAAACCACTTTTCGCACTTGTGTTAGTGTTGAAAAACCACTTTTCGCACTTGTGTTAGTGTTGAAAAACCACTTTTCGCACTTGTGTTGGTGCAGGAAACCACTTTTGCACTTGTATTAGTGTGGAAAAACCACTTTTCGCACTTGTGTTAGTGTTGAAAAACCACTTTTCGCACTTGTGTTAGTGTTGAAAAACCACTTTTCGCACTTGTGTTGGTGCAGGAAAACACTTTTGCACTTGTATTAGTGTGGAAAAAACACTTTTTGCACTTGTGATAGTGTTGAAAAACCACTTTTCGCACTTGTGTTAGTGATGAAAAACCACTTTTCGCACTTGTGTTAGTGTAGAAAAACCACTTTTCGCACTTGTGTTGGTGCAGGAAACCACTTTTGCACTTCTATTAGTGTGGAAAAAACACTTTTTGCACTTGTGATAGTGTTGAAAAACCACTTTTTGCACTTGTGTTAGTGTTGAAAAACCACTTTTAGCACTTGTGTTGGTGCAAGAAACCACTTTTGCACATGCATTAGTGTGGAAAAAACACTTTTTGGACTTGTGATAGTGTTGAAAAACCACTTTTCGCACTTGTGTTAGTGTTGAAAAGCCACTTTTCGCACTTGTGTTGGTGCAGGAAACCACTTTTGCACTTGTATTAGTGTGGAAAAACCACTTTTTGCACTTGTGATAGTGTTGAAAAACCCCTTTTTCGCACTTGTGTTAGTGTTGAAAAACCACTTTTCGCACTTGTGTTGGTGCAGGAAACCACTTTTGCACTTGTATTAGTGTGGAAAAAACACTTTTTGCACTTGTGATAGTGTTGAAAAACCACTTTTCGCACTTGTGTTAGTGTTGAAAAACCACTTTTTGCACTTGTGTTGGTGCAGGAAACCACTTTTGCACTTGTATTAGTGTGGAAAAAACACTTTTCGCACTTGTGTTAGTGTTGAAAAACCACTTTTCGCACTTGTGTTAGTGTTGAAAAACCACTTTTCGCACTTGTGTTGGTGCAGGAAACCACTTTTGCACTTGTATTAGTGTGGAAAAAACACTTTTTGCACTTGTGATAGTGTTGAAAAACCACTTTTCGCACTTGTGTTCGTGTTGAAAAACCACTTTTCGCACTTGTGTTAGTGTAGAAAAACCACTTTTCGCACTTGTGTTGGTGCAGGAAACCACTTTTGCACTTGTATTAATGTGGAAAAAACACTTTTTGCACTTGTGATAGTGTTGAAAAAACACTTTTTGCACTTGTGTTAGTGTTGAAAAACCACTTTTAGCACTTGTGTTGGTGCAGGAAACCACTTTTGCACTTGTATTAGTGTGGCAAAAACACTTTTTGGACTTGTGATAGTGTTGAAAAACCACTTTTCGCACTTGTGTTAGTGTTGAAAAGCCACTTTTCGCACTTGTGTTGGTGCAGAAAACCACTTTTGCACTTATATTAGTGTTGAAAAACCACTTTTCGCACTTGTGTTAGTGTTGAAAAACCACTTTTCGCACTTGTGTTGGTGCAAGAAAGCACTTTTGCACTTGTATTAGTGTGGAAAAACCAATTTTGCACTTGTGTTAGTGTTGAAAAACCACTTTTCGCACTTGTGTTAGTGTTGAAAAACCACTTTTCGCACTTGTGTTGGTGCAGGAAACCACTTTTGCACTTGTATTAGTGTGGAAAAAACACTTTTTGCACTTGTGATAGTGTTGAAAAACCACTTTTCGCACTTCTGTTAGTGTTGAAAAACCACTTTTCGCACTTGTGTTGGTGCAGGAAACCACTTTTGCACTTGTATTAGTGTGGAAAAAACACTTTTTGCACTTGTGATAGTATTGAAAAACCACTTTTCGCACTTGTGTTAGTGTTGAAAAACCACTTTTCGCACTTGTGTTAGTGTTGAAAAACCACTTTTCGCACTTGTGTTGGTGCAGGAAACCACTTTTGCACTTGTATTAGTGTGGAAAAAACACTTTTCGCACTTGTGTTAGTGTTGAAAAACCACTTTTCGCACTTGTGTTGGTGCAGGAAACCACTTTTCGCACTTGTGATAGTGTGGCAAAACCACTTTTGCACTTGTATTAGTGTGGAAAAAACACTTTTCGCACTTGTGTTAGTGTTGAAAAACCACTTTTCGCACTTGTGTTAGTGTTGAAAAACCACTTTCCGCACTTGTGTTGGTGCAGGAAACCACTTTTGCACTTGTATTAGTGTGGAAAAAACACTTTTTGCACTCGTGATAGTGTTGAAAAACCACTTTTCGCACTTTTGTTGGAGCAGGAAACCACTTTTGCACTTGTATTAGTGTGGAAAAAAGACTTTTTGCACTTGTGATAGTGTTGAAAAACCACTTTTCGCACTTGTGTTAGTGTTGAAAAACCACTTTTCGCACTTGTGTTGGTGCAGGAAACCACTTTTGCACTTGTATTAGTGTGGAAAAAACACTTTTTGCACTTGTGATAGTGTTGAAAAACCACTTTTCGCACTTGTGTTAGTGTTGAAAAACCACTTTTCGCACTTGTGTTGGTGCAGGAAACCACTTTTGCACTTGTGTTAGTGTTGAAAAACCACTTTTCGCACTTGTGTTGGTGCAGGAAACCACTTTTGCACTTGTATTAGTGTGGAAAAAACACTTTTTGCACTTGTGATAGTGTTGAAAAACCACTTTTCGCACTTGTGTTCGTGTTGAAAAACCACTTTTCGCCCTTGTGTTAGTGTAGAAAAACCACTTTTCGCACTTGTGTTGGTGCAGGAAACCACTTTTGCACTTGTATTAATGTGGAAAAAACACTTTTTGCACTTGTGATAGTGTTGAAAAAACACTTTTTGCACTTGTGTTAGTGTTGAAAAACCACTTTTAGCACTTGTGTTGGTGCAGGAAACCACTTTTGCACTTGTATTAGTGTGGAAAAAACACTTTTTGGACTTGTGATAGTGTTGAAAAACCACTTTTTGCACTTGTGTTAGTGTTGAAAAGCCACTTTTCGCACTTGTGTTGGTGCAGAAAACCACTTTTGCACTTATATTAGTGTTGAAAAACCACTTTTCGCACTTGTGTTAGTGTTGAAAAACCACTTTTCGCACTTGTGTTGGTGCAAGAAACCACTTTTGCACTTGTATTAGTGTGGAAAAACCAATTTTGCACTTGTGTTAGTGTTGAAAAACCACTTTTCGCACTTGTGTTAGTGTTGAAAAACCACTTTTCGCACTTGTGTTGGTGCAGGAAACCACTTTTGCCGTTGTATTAGTGTGGAAAAAACACTTTTTGCACTTGTGATAGTGTTGAAAAACCACTTTTCGCACTTGTGTTCGTGTTGAAAAACCACTTTTCGCACTTGTGTTGGTGCAGGAAACCACTTTTGCACTTGTATTAGTGTGGAAAAAACACTTTTTGCACTTGTGATAGTGTTGAAAAACCACTTTTCGCACTTGTGTTAGTGTTGAAAAACCACTTTTCGCACTTGTGTTAGTGTTGAAAAACCACTTTTCGCACTCGTGTTGGTGCAGGAAACCACTTTTGCACTTGTATTAGTGTGGAAAAAACACTTTTCGCACTTGTGTTAGTGTTGAAAAAACACTTTTTGCACTTGTGTTAGTGTTGAAAAACCACTTTTCGCACTTGTGTTAGTGTTGAAAAACCACTTTTAGCACTTGTGTTGGTGCAGGAAACCACTTTTCGTACTTGTGATAGTGTGGCAAAACCACTTTTGCACTTGTATTAGTGTGGAAAAAACACTTTTCGCACTTGTGTTAGTGTTGAAAAACCACTTTTCGCACTTGTGTTAGTGTTGAAAAACCACTTTCCGCACTTGTGTTGGTGCAGGAAACCACTTTTGCACTTGTATTAGTGTGGAAAAAACACTTTTTGCACTCGTGATAGTGTTGAAAAACCACTTTTGGCACTTTTGTTGGAGCAGGAAACCACTTTTGCACTTGTATTAGTGTGGAAAAAAGACTTTTTGCACTTGTGATAGTGTTGAAAAACCACTTTTCGCACTTGTGTTATTGTTGAAAAACCACTTTTCGCACTTGTGTTGGTGCAGGAAACCACTTTTGCACTTGTATTAGTGTGGAAAAAACACTTTTTGCACTTGTGATAGTGTTGAAAAACCACTTTTCGCACTTGTGTTAGTGTTGAAAAACGACTTTTCGCACTTGTGTTGGTGCAGGAAACCACTTTTGCACTTGTATTAGTGTGGAAAAACCACTTTTTGCACTTGTGATAGTGTTGAAAAACCACTTTTCGCACTTGTGTTAGTTGAAAAACCACTTTTCGCACTTGTGGTGGTGCAGGAAACCACTTTTGCACTTGTATTATTGTAGGAAAACCACTTTTCGCACTTGTGTTAGTGTTGAAAAACCACTTTTCGCACTTGTGTTAGTGTTGAAAAACCACTTTTTGCACTTGTGTTGGTGCAGGAAACCACTTTTGCACTTGTATTAGCGTGGAAAAAACACTTTTTGCACTTGTGATAGTGTTGAAAAACCACTTTTCGCACTTGTGTTAGTGTTGAAAAACCACTTTTCGCACTTGTGTTGGTGCAGGAAACCACTTTTGCACTTGTATTAGTGTGGCAAAACCACTTTTAGCACTTGTGTTAGTGTTGAAAAACCACTTTTCGCACTTGTGTTAGTGTTGAAAAACCACTTTTCGCACTTGTGTTGGTGCAGGAAACCACTTTTGCACTTGTATTAGTGTGGAAAAAACACTTTTTGCACTTGTGATAGTGTTGAAAAACCACTTTTCGCACTTGTGTTAGTGTTGAAAAACCACTTTTCGCACTTGTGTTAGTGTTGATAAACCACTTTTCGCACTTGTGTTGGTGCAGGAAACCACTTTTGCACTTGTATTAGTGTGGAAAAAACACTTTTTGCACTTGTGATAGTGTTGAAAAACCACTTTTCGCACTTGTGTTAGTGTTGAAAAACCACTTTTCGCACTTGTGTTGGTGCAGGAAACCACTTTTGCACTTGTATTAGTGTGGAAAAAACACTTTTTGCACTTGTGATAGTGTTGAAAAACCACTTTTCGCACTTGTGTTAGTGTTAAAAAAAAACTTTCCGCACTTGTGTTGGTGCAGGAAACCACTTTTGCACTTGTATTATTGTGGCAAAACCACTTTTTGCACTTGTGATAGTGTTGAAAAACCACTTTTCGCACTTGTGTTGGTGCAGGAAACCACTTTTGCACTTGTATTTGTGTGGAAAAACCACTTTTTGCACTTGTGTTAGTGTTGAAAAACCACTTTTCGCACTTGTGTTAGTATTGAAAAACCACTTTTCGCACTTGTGTTGGTGCAGGAAACCACTTTTGCACTTGTATTAGTGTGGAAAAAACACTTTTTGCACTTGTGATAGTGTTGAAAAACCACTTTTCGCACTTGTGTTAGTGTTGAAAAACCACTTTTCGCACTTGTGTTGGTGCAGGAAACCACTATTGCACTTGTGTTAGTGTTGAAAAACCACTTTTCGCACTTGTGTTGGTGCAGGAAACCACTATTGCACTTGTATTATTGGGGAAAAAACACTTTTTGCACTTGTATTAGTGTGGAAAAAACACTTTTTGCACTTGTGATAGTGTTGAAAAACCACTTTTTGCACTTGTGATAGTGTTGAAAAAGCACTTTTCGCACTTGTGTTAGTGTTGAAAAACCACTTTTCGCACTTGTGTTGGTGCAGGAAACCACTTTTGCACTTGTAATAGTGTGGAAAAACACTTTTCGCACTTGTGTTAGTGTTGAAAAACCACTTTTCGCACTTGTGTAAGTGTTGAAAAACCACTTTTCGCACTTGTGTTGGTGCAGGAAACCACTTTTGCACTTGTATTAGTGTGGAAAAAACACTTTTTGCACTTGTGTTAGTGTTGAAAAACCACTTTTCGCACTTGTGTTGGTGCAGGAAACCACTTTTGCACTTGTATTCGTGTGGAAAAAACACTTTTCGCACTTGTGTTAGTGTTGAAAAACCACTTTTCGCACTTGTGTTGGTGCAGGAAACCACTTTTGCACTTGTATTTGTGTGGAAAAACCACTTTTTGCACTGGTGTTAGTGTTGAAAAACCACTTTTCGCACTTGTGTTAGTGTTGAAAAACCACTTTTCGCACTTGTGTTTGTGCAGGAAACCACTATTGCACTTGTGTTAGTGTTGAAAAACCACTTTTCGCACTTGTGTTAGTGTTGATAAACCACTTTTCGCACTTGTGTTGGTGCAGGAAACCACTTTTGCACTTGTATTAGTGTGGAAAAAACACTTTTTGCACTTGTGATAGTGTTGAAAAACCACTTTTCGCACTTGTGTTAGTGTTGAAAAACCACTTTTCGCACTTGTGTTAGTGTTGATAAACCACTTTTCGCACTTGTGTTGGTGCAGGAAACCACTTTTGCACTTGTATTAGTGTGGAAAAAACACTTTTTGCACTTGTGATAGTGTTGAAAAACCACTTTTCGCACTTGTGTTAGTGTTGAAAAACCACTTTTCGCACTTGTGTTGGTGCAGGAAACCACTTTTGCACTTGTATTAGTGTGGAAAAAACACTTTTTGCACTTGTGATAGTGTTGAAAAACCACTTTTCGCACTTGTGTTAGTGTTGAAAAAACACTTTTCGCACTGGTGTTGGTGCAGGAAACCACTTTTGCACTTGTATTATTGTGGCAAAACCACTTTTTGCACTTGTGATAGTGTTGAAGAACCCCTTTTTCGCACTTGTGTTAGTGTTGAAAAACCACTTTTCGCACTTGTGTTGGTGCAGGAAACCACTTTTGCACTTGTATTTGTGTGGAAAAACCACTTTTTGCACTTGTGTTAGTGTTGAAAAACCCCTTTTTCGCACTTGTGTTAGTGTTGAAAAACCACTTTTCGCACTTGTGTTGGTGCAGGCAACCACTTTTGCACTTGTATTAGTGTGGAAAAAACACTTTTCGCACTTGTGTTAGTGTTGAAAAACCACTTTTCGCACTTGTGTTGGTGCAGGAAACCACTTTTGCACTTGTATTAGTGTGGAAAAACCACTTTTCGCACTTGTGTTAGTGTTGAAAAACCACTTTTCGCACTTGTGTTAGTGTTGAAAAACCACTTTTCGCACTTGTGTTGGTGCAGGAAACCACTTTTGCACTTGTATTAGTGTGGAAAAAACACTTTTTGCACTTGTGATAGTGTTGAAAAACCACTTTTCGCACTTGTGTTAGTGTTGAAAAACCACTTTTCGCACTTGTGTTAGTGTTGATAAACCACTTTTCGCACTTGTGTTGGTGCAGGAAACCACTTTTGCACTTGTATTAGTGTGGAAAAAACACTTTTTGCACTTGTGATAGTGTTGAAAAACCACTTTTCGCACTTGTGTTAGTGTAGAAAAACCACTTTTCGCACTTGTGTTGGTGCAGGAAACCACTTTTGCACTTGTATTAGTGTGGAAAAAACACTTTTTGCACTTGTGATAGTGTTGAAAAACCACTTTTCGCACTTGTGTTAGTGTTGAAAAAAAACTTTCCGCACTTGTGTTGGTGCAGGAAACCACTTTTGCACTTGTATTATTGTGGCAAAACCACTTTTTGCACTTGTGATAGTGTTGAAAAACCCCTTTTTCGCACTTGTGTTAGTGTTGAAAAACCACTTTTCGCACTTGTGTTGGTGCAGGAAACCACTTTTGCACTTGTATTTGTGTGGAAAAACCACTTTTTGCACTTGTGTTAGTGTTGAAAAACCACTTTTCGCACTTGTGTTAGTATTGAAAAACCACTTTTCGCACTTGTGTTGGTGCAGGAAACCACTTTTGCACTTGTATTAGTGTGGAAAAAACACTTTTTGCACTTGTGATAGTGTTGAAAAACCACTTTTCGCACTTGTGTTAGTGTTGAAAAACCACTTTTCGCACTTGTGTTGGTGCAGGAAACCACTATTGCACTTGTGTTAGTGTTGAAAAACCACTTTTCGCACTTGTGTTGGTGCAGGAAACCACTATTGCACTTGTATTATTGGGGAAAAAACACTTTTTGCACTTGTATTAGTGTGGAAAAAACACTTTTTGCACTTGTGATAGTGTTGAAAAACCACTTTTTGCACTTGTGATAGTGTTGAAAAAGCACTTTTCGCACTTGTGTTAGTGTTGAAAAACCACTTTTCGCACTTGTGTTGGTGCAGGAAACCACTTTTGCACTTGTATTAGTGTGGAAAAAACACTTTTTGCACTTGTGTTAGTGTTGAAAAACCACTTTTCGCACTTGTGTTGGTGCAGGAAACCACTTTTGCACTTGTATTCGTGTGGAAAAAACACTTTTCGTACTTGTGTTAGTGTTGAAAAACCACTTTTCGCACTTGTGTTAGTGTTGAAAAACCACTTTTCACACTTGTGTTGGTGCAGGAAAACACTTTTGCACTTGTATTAGTGTGGAAAAAACACTTTTTGCACTTGTGATAGTGTTGAAAAACCCCTTTTTCGCACTTGTGTTCGTGTTGAAAAACCACTTTTCGCACTTGTGTTGGTGCAGGAAACCACTTTTGCACTTGTATTTGTGTGGAAAAACCACTTTTTGCACTTGTGTTAGTGTTGAAAAACCACTTTTCGCACTTGTGTTAGTGTTGAAAAACCACTTTTCGCACTTGTGTTGGTGCAGGAAACCACTATTGCACTTGTGTTAGTGTTGAAAAACCACTTTTCGCACTTGTGTTAGTGTTGATAAACCACTTTTCGCACTTGTGTTGGTGCAGGAAACCACTTTTGCACTTGTATTAGTGTGGAAAAAACACTTTTTGCACTTGTGATAGTTTTGAAAAACCACTTTTCGCACTTGTGTTAGTGTTGAAAAACCACTTTTCGCACTTGTGTTAGTGTTGATAAACCACTTTTCGCACTTGTGTTGGTGCAGGAAACCACTTTTGCACTTGTATTAGTGTGGAAAAAACACTTTTTGCACTTGTGATAGTGTTGAAAAACCACTTTTCGCACTTGTGTTAGTGTTGAAAAACCACTTTTCGCACTTGTGTTGGTGCAGGAAACCACTTTTGCACTTGTATTAGTGTGGAAAAAACACTTTTTGCACTTGTGATAGTGTTGAAAAACCACTTTTCGCACTTGTGTTAGTGTTGAAAAAACACTTTTCGCACTTGTGTTGGTGCAGGAAACCACTTTTGCACTTGTATTATTGTGGCAAAACCACTTTTTGCACTTGTGATAGTGTTGAAAAACCCCTTTTTCGCACTTGTGTTAGTGTTGAAAAACCACTTTTCGCACTTGTGTTGGTGCAGGAAACCACTTTTGCACTTGTATTTGTGTGGAAAAACCACTTTTTGCACTTGTGTTAGTGTTGAAAAACCACTTTTCGCACTTGTGTTAGTGTTGAAAAACCACTTTTCGCACTTGTGTTGGTGCAGGAAACCACTTTTGCACTTGTATTAGTGTGGAAAAAACACTTTTTGCACTTGTGATAGTGTTGAAAAACCACTTTTCGCACTTGTGTTAGTGTTGAAAAACCACTTTTCGCACTTGTGTTGGTGCAGGAAACCACTATTGCACTTGTGTTAGTGTTGAAAAACCACTTTTCGCACTTGTGTTGGTGCAGGAAACCACTATTGCACTTGTATTATTGGGGAAAAAACACTTTTTGCACTTGTATTAGTGTGGAAAAAACACTTTTTGCACTTGTGATAGTGTTGAAAAACCACTTTTCGCACTTGTGTTAGTGTTGAAAAACCACTTTTCGCACTTGTGTTGGTGCAGGAAACCACTTTTGCACTTGTAATAGTGTGGAAAAACACTTTTCGCACTTGTGTTAGTGTTGAAAAACCACTTTTCGCACTTGTGTTAGTGTTGAAAAACCACTTTTCGCACTTGTGTTGGTGCAGGAAACCACTTTTGCACTTGTATTAGTGTGGAAAAAACACTTTTTGCACTTGTGATAGTGTTGAAAAACCACTTTTCGCACTTGTGTTAGTGTTGAAAAACCACTTTTCGCACTTGTGTTGGTGCAGGAAACCACTTTTGCACTTGTATTAGTGTGGAAAAACCACTTTTCGCACTTGTGTTAGTGTTGAAAAACCACTTTTCGCACTTGTGTTAGTGTTGAAAAACCACTTTTCGCACTTGTGTTGGTGCAGGAAACCACTTTTGCACTTGTATTAGTGTGGAAAAAACACTTTTTGCACTTGTGATAGTGTTGAAAAACCACTTTTCGCACTTGTGTTAGTGTTGAAAAACCACTTTTCGCACTTGTGTTAGTGTTGATAAACCACTTTTCGCACTTGTGTTGGTGCAGGAAACCACTTTTGCACTTGTATTAGTGTGGAAAAAACACTTTTTGCACTTGTGATAGTGTTGAAAAAACACTTTTCGCACTTGTGTTAGTGTTGAAAAACCACTTTTCGCACTTGTGTTGGTGCAGGAAACCACTATTGCACTTGTGTTAGTGTTGAAAAACCACTTTTCGCACTTGTGTTGGTGCAGGAAACCACTATTGCACTTGTATTATTGGGGAAAAAACACTTTTTGCACTTGTATTAGTGTGGAAAAAACACTTTTTGCACTTGTGATAGTGTTGAAAAACCACTTTTCGCACTTGTGTTAGTGTTGAAAAACCACCTTTCGCACTTGTGTTGGTGCAGGAAACCACTTTTGCACTTGTAATAGTGTGGAAAAACACTTTTCGCACTTGTGTTAGTGTTGAAAAACCACTTTTCGCACTTGTGTTAGTGTTGAAAAACCACTTTTCGCACTTGTGTTGGTGCAGGAAACCACTTTTGCACTTGTATTAGTGTGGAAAAAACACTTTTTGCACTTGTGATAGTGTTGAAAAACCACTTTTCGCACTTGTGTTAGTGTTGAAAAACCACTTTTCGCACTTGTGTTGGTGCAGGAAACCACTTTTGCACTTGTATTAGTGTGGAAAAACCACTTTTCGCACTTGTGTTAGTGTTGAAAAACCACTTTTCGCACTTGTGTTAGTGTTGAAAAACCACTTTTCGCACTTGTGTTGGTGCAGGAAACCACTTTTGCACTTGTATTAGTGTGGAAAAACCACTTTTCGCACTTGTGTTAGTGTTGAAAAACCACTTTTCGCACTTGTGTTAGTGTTGAAAAACCACTTTTCGCACTTGTGTTGGTGCAGGAAACCACTTTTGCACTTGTATTAGTGTGGAAAAAACACTTTTTGCACTTGTGATAGTGTTGAAAAACCACTTTTCGCACTTGTGTTCGTGTTGAAAAACCACTTTTCGCACTTGTGTTGGTGCAGGAAACCACTTTTGCACTTGTATTAATGTGGAAAAAACACTTTTTGCACTTGTGATAGTGTTGAAAAACCACTTTTTGCACTTGTGTTAGTGTTGAAAAACCACTTTTAGCACTTGTGTTGGTGCAGGAAACCACTTTTGCACTTGT
The DNA here is from genome assembly GCF_964187855.1 of Myxine glutinosa. Lineage (NCBI taxonomy): Eukaryota > Metazoa > Chordata > Myxini > Myxiniformes > Myxinidae > Myxine > Myxine glutinosa. The sequence continues at coordinate 97,056 of NW_027617033.1, read as the reverse complement.
ATTAGTGTGGAAAAAACACTTTTTGCACTTGTGATAGTGTTGAAAAACCACTTTTCGCACTTGTGTTAGTGTTGAAAAAACACTTTTCGCACTTGTGTTGGTGCAGGAAACCACTTTTGCACTTGTATTATTGTGGCAAAACCACTTTTTGCACTTGTGATAGTGTTGAAAAACCCCTTTTTCGCACTTGTGTTAGTGTTGAAAAACCACTTTTCGCACTTGTGTTGGTGCAGGAAACCACTTTTGCACTTGTATTTGTGTGGAAAAACCACTTTTTGCACTTGTGTTAGTGTTGAAAAACCACTTTTCGCACTGTGTTAGTATTGAAAAACCACTTTTCGCACTTGTGTTGGTGCAGGAAACCACTTTTGCACTTGTATTAGTGTGGAAAAAACACTTTTTGCACTTGTGATAGTGTTGAAAAACCACTTTTCGCACTTGTGTTAGTGTTGAAAAACCACTTTTCGCACTTGTGTTGGTGCAGGAAACCACTATTGCACTTGTGTTAGTGTTGAAAAACCACTTTTCGCACTTGTGTTGGTGCAGGAAACCACTATTGCACTTGTATTATTGGGGAAAAAACACTTTTTGCACTTGTATTAGTGTGGAAAAAACACTTTTTGCACTTGTGATAGTGTTGAAAAACCACTTTTTGCACTTGTGATAGTGTTGAAAAACCACTTTTCGCACTTGTGTTAGTGTTGAAAAACCACTTTTCGCACTTGTGTTGGTGCAGGAAACCACTTTTGCACTTGTAATAGTGTGGAAAAACACTTTTCGCACTTGTGTTAGTGTTGAAAAACCACTTTTCGCACTTGTGTTAGTGTTGAAAAACCACTTTTCGCACTTGTGTTGGTGCAGGAAACCACTTTTGCACTTGTATTAGTGTGGAAAAAACACTTTTTGCACTTGTGTTAGTGTTGAAAAACCACTTTTCGCACTTGTGTTGGTGCAGGAAACCACTTTTGCACTTGTATTCGTGTGGAAAAAACACTTTTCGCACTTGTGTTAGTGTTGAAAAACCACTTTTCGCACTTGTGTTAGTGTTGAAAAACCACTTTTCACACTTGTGTTGGTGCAGGAAAACACTTTTGCACTTGTATTAGTGTGGAAAAAACACTTTTTGCACTTGTGATAGTGTTGAAAAACCCCTTTTTCGCACTTGTGTTAGTGTTGAAAAACCACTTTTCGCACTTGTGTTGGTGCAGGAAACCACTTTTGCACTTGTATTTGTGTGGAAAAACCACTTTTTGCACTTGTGTTAGTGTTGAAAAACCACTTTTCGCACTTGTGTTAGTGTTGAAAAACCACTTTTCGCACTTGTGTTGGTGCAGGAAACCACTATTGCACTTGTGTTAGTGTTGAAAAACCACTTTTCGCACTTGTGTTAGTGTTGATAAACCACTTTTCGCACTTGTGTTGGTGCAGGAAACCACTTTTGCACTTGTATTAGTGTGGAAAAAACACTTTTTGCACTTGTGATAGTGTTGAAAAACCACTTTTCGCACTTGTGTTAGTGTTGAAAAACCACTTTTCGCACTTGTGTTAGTGTTGATAAGCCACTTTTCGCACTTGTGTTGGTGCAGGAAACCACTTTTGCACTTGTATTAGTGTGGAAAAAACACTTTTTGCACTTGTGATAGTGTTGAAAAACCACTTTTTGCACTTGTGTTAGTGTTGAAAAACCACTTTTCGCACTTGTGTTGGTGCAGGAAACCACTTTTGCACTTGTATTAGTGTGGAAAAAAACACTTTTTGCACTTGTGATAGTGTTGAAAAACCACTTTTCGCACTTGTGTCAGTGTTGAAAAAACACTTTTTGCACTTGTGTTGGTGCAGGAAACCACTTTTGCACTTGTATTATTGTGGCAAAACCACTTTTTGCACTTGTGATAGTGTTGAAAAACCCCTTTTTCGCACTTGTGTTAGTGTTGAAAAACCACTTTTCGCACTTGTGTTGGTGCAGGAAACCACTTTTGCACTTGTATTTGTGTGGAAAAACCACTTTTTGCACTTGTGTTAGTGTTGAAAAACACTTTTCGCACTTGTGTTAGTGTTGAAAAACCACTTTTCGCAATTGTGTTGGTGCAGGAAACCACTTTTGCACTTGTATTAGTGTGGAAAAAACACTTTTTGCACTTGTGATAGTGTTGAAAAACCACTTTTCGCACTTGTGTTAGTGTTGAAAAACCACTTTTCGCACTTGTGTTGGTGCAGGAAACCACTATTGCACTTGTGTTAGTGTTGAAAAACCACTTTTCGCACTTGTGTTGGTGCAGGAAACCACTATTGCACTTGTATTATTGGGGAAAAAACACTTTTTGCACTTGTATTAGTGTGGAAAAAACACTTTTTGCACTTGTGATAGTGTTGAAAAACCACTTTTCGCACTTGTGTTCGTGTTGAAAAACCACTTTTCGCACTTGTGTTGGTGCAGGAAACCACTTTTGCACTTGTATTAATGTGGAAAAAACACTTTTTGCACTTGTGATAGTGTTGAAAAACCACTTTTTGCACTTGTGTTAGTGTTGAAAAACCACTTTTAGCACTTGTGTTGGTGCAGGAAACCACTTTTGCACTTGTATTAGTGTGGAAAAAACACTTTTTGCACTTGTGATAGTGTTGAAAAACCACTTTTCGCACTTGTGTTAGTGTTGAAAAAACACTTTTCGCACTTGTGTTGGTGCAGGAAACCACTTTTGCACTTGTATTATTGTGGCAAAACCACTTTTTGCACTTGTGATAGTGTTGAAAAACCCCTTTTTCGCACTTGTGTTAGTGTTGAAAAACCACTTTTCGCACTTGTGTTGGTGCAGGAAACCACTTTTGCACTTGTATTTGTGTGGAAAAACCACTTTTTGCACTTGTGTTAGTGTTGAAAAACCACTTTTCGCACTGTGTTAGTATTGAAAAACCACTTTTCGCACTTGTGTTGGTGCAGGAAACCACTTTTGCACTTGTATTAGTGTGGAAAAAACACTTTTTGCACTTGTGATAGTGTTGAAAAACCACTTTTCGCACTTGTGTTAGTGTTGAAAAACCACTTTTCGCACTTGTGTTGGTGCAGGAAACCACTATTGCACTTGTGTTAGTGTTGAAAAACCACTTTTCGCACTTGTGTTGGTGCAGGAAACCACTATTGCACTTGTATTATTGGGGAAAAAACACTTTTTGCACTTGTATTAGTGTGGAAAAAACACTTTTTGCACTTGTGATAGTGTTGAAAAACCACTTTTTGCACTTGTGATAGTGTTGAAAAACCACTTTTCGCACTTGTGTTAGTGTTGAAAAACCACTTTTCGCACTTGTGTTGGTGCAGGAAACCACTTTTGCACTTGTAATAGTGTGGAAAAACACTTTTCGCACTTGTGTTAGTGTTGAAAAACCACTTTTCGCACTTGTGTTAGTGTTGAAAAAACACTTTTCGCACTTGTGTTGGTGCAGGAAACCACTTTTGCACTTGTATTAGTGTGGAAAAAACACTTTTTGCACTTGTGTTAGTGTTGAAAAACCACTTTTCGCACTTGTGTTGGTGCAGGAAACCACTTTTGCACTTGTATTCGTGTGGAAAAAACACTTTTCGCACTTGTGTTAGTGTTGAAAAAACCACTTTTCGCACTTGTGTTAGTGTTGAAAAACCACTTTTCACACTTGTGTTGGTGCAGGAAAACACTTTTGCACTTGTATTAGTGTGGAAAAAACACTTTTTGCACTTGTGATAGTGTTGAAAAACCCCTTTTTCGCACTTGTGTTAGTGTTGAAAAACCACTTTTCGCACTTGTGTTGGTGCAGGAAACCACTTTTGCACTTGTATTTGTGTGGAAAAACCACTTTTTGCACTTGTGTTAGTGTTGAAAAACCACTTTTCGCACTTGTGTTAGTGTTGAAAAACCACTTTTCGCACTTGTGTTGGTGCAGGAAACCACTATTGCACTTGTGTTAGTGTTGAAAAAACCACTTTTCGCACTTGTGTTAGTGTTGATAAACCACTTTTCGCACTTGTGTTGGTGCAGGAAACCACTTTTGCACTTGTATTAGTGTGGAAAAAACACTTTTTGCACTTGTGATAGTGTTGAAAAACCACTTTTCGCACTTGTGTTAGTGTTGAAAAACCACTTTTCGCACTTGTGTTAGTGTTGATAAACCACTTTTCGCACTTGTGTTGGTGCAGGAAACCACTTTTGCACTTGTATTAGTGTGGAAAAAACACTTTTTGCACTTGTGATAGTGTTGAAAAACCACTTTTTGCACTTGTGTTAGTGTTGAAAAACCACTTTTCGCACTTGTGTTGGTGCAGGAAACCACTTTTGCACTTGTATTAGTGTGGAAAAAACACTTTTTGCACTTGTGATAGTGTTGAAAAACCACTTTTCGCACTTGTGTTAGTGTTGAAAAAACACTTTTCGCACTTGTGTTGGTGCAGGAAACCACTTTTGCACTTGTATTATTGTGGCAAAACCACTTTTTGCACTTGTGATAGTGTTGAAAAACCCCTTTTTCGCACTTGTGTTAGTGTTGAAAAACCACTTTTCGCACTTGTGTTGGTGCAGGAAACCACTTTTGCACTTGTATTTGTGTGGAAAAACCACTTTTTGCACTTGTGTTAGTGTTGAAAAACACTTTTCGCACTTGTGTTAGTGTTGAAAAACCACTTTTCGCAATTGTGTTGGTGCAGGAAACCACTTTTGCACTTGTATTAGTGTGGAAAAAACACTTTTTGCACTTGTGATAGTGTTGAAAAACCACTTTTCGCACTTGTGTTAGTGTTGAAAAACCACTTTTCGCACTTGTGTTGGTGCAGGAAACCACTATTGCACTTGTGTTAGTGTTGAAAAACCACTTTTCGCACTTGTGTTGGTGCAGGAAACCACTATTGCACTTGTATTATTGGGGAAAAAACACTTTTTGCACTTGTATTAGTGTGGAAAAAACACTTTTTGCACTTGTGATAGTGTTGAAAAACCACTTTTCGCACTTGTGTTAGTGTTGAAAAAACACTTTTCGCACTGGTGTTGGTGCAGGAAACCACTTTTGCACTTGTATTATTGTGGCAAAACCACTTTTTGCACTTGTGATAGTGTTGAAGAACCCCTTTTTCGCACTTGTGTTAGTGTTGAAAAACCACTTTTCGCACTTGTGTTGGTGCAGGAAACCACTTTTGCACTTGTATTTGTGTGGAAAAACCACTTTTTGCACTTGTGTTAGTGTTGAAAAACCCCTTTTTCGCACTTGTGTTAGTGTTGAAAAACCACTTTTCGCACTTGTGTTGGTGCAGGCAACCACTTTTGCACTTGTATTAGTGTGGAAAAAACACTTTTTGCACTTGTGATAGTGTTGAAAAACCACTTTTCGCACTTGTGTTAGTGTTGAAAAACCACTTTTCGCACTTGTGTTGGTGCAGGAAACCACTTTTGCACTTGTATTAGTGTGGAAAAACCACTTTTCGCACTTGTGTTAGTGTTGAAAAACCACTTTTCGCACTTGTGTTAGTGTTGAAAAACCACTTTTCGCACTTGTGTTGGTGCAGGAAACCACTTTTGCACTTGTATTAGTGTGGAAAAAACACTTTTTGCACTTGTGATAGTGTTGAAAAACCACTTTTCGCACTTGTGTTAGTGTTGAAAAACCACTTTTCGCACTTGTGTTAGTGTTGATAAACCACTTTTCGCACTTGTGTTGGTGCAGGAAACCACTTTTGCACTTGTATTAGTGTGGAAAAAACACTTTTTGCACTTGTGATAGTGTTGAAAAACCACTTTTCGCACTTGTGTTAGTGTTGAAAAACCACTTTTCGCACTTGTGTTGGTGCAGGAAACCACTTTTGCACTTGTATTAGTGTGGAAAAAACACTTTTTGCACTTGTGATAGTGTTGAAAAACCACTTTTCGCACTTGTGTTAGTGTTAAAAAAAAACTTTCCGCACTTGTGTTGGTGCAGGAAACCACTTTTGCACTTGTATTATTGTGGCAAAACCACTTTTTGCACTTGTGATAGTGTTGAAAAACCCCTTTTTCGCACTTGTGTTAGTGTTGAAAAACCACTTTTCGCACTTGTGTTGGTGCAGGAAACCACTTTTGCACTTGTATTTGTGTGGAAAAACCACTTTTTGCACTTGTGTTAGTGTTGAAAAACCACTTTTCGCACTTGTGTTAGTATTGAAAAACCACTTTTCGCACTTGTGTTGGTGCAGGAAACCACTTTTGCACTTGTATTAGTGTGGAAAAAACACTTTTTGCACTTGTGATAGTGTTGAAAAACCACTTTTCGCACTTGTGTTAGTGTTGAAAAACCACTTTTCGCACTTGTGTTGGTGCAGGAAACCACTATTGCACTTGTGTTAGTGTTGAAAAACCACTTTTCGCACTTGTGTTGGTGCAGGAAACCACTATTGCACTTGTATTATTGGGGAAAAAACACTTTTTGCACTTGTATTAGTGTGGAAAAAACACTTTTTGCACTTGTGATAGTGTTGAAAAACCACTTTTTGCACTTGTGATAGTGTTGAAAAAGCACTTTTCGCACTTGTGTTAGTGTTGAAAAACCACTTTTCGCACTTGTGTTGGTGCAGGAAACCACTTTTGCACTTGTAATAGTGTGGAAAAACACTTTTCGCACTTGTGTTAGTGTTGAAAAACCACTTTTCGCACTTGTGTAAGTGTTGAAAAACCACTTTTCGCACTTGTGTTGGTGCAGGAAACCACTTTTGCACTTGTATTAGTGTGGAAAAAACACTTTTTGCACTTGTGTTAGTGTTGAAAAACCACTTTTCGCACTTGTGTTGGTGCAGGAAACCACTTTTGCACTTGTATTCGTGTGGAAAAAACACTTTTCGCACTTGTGTTAGTGTTGAAAAACCACTTTTCGCACTTGTGTTGGTGCAGGAAACCACTTTTGCACTTGTATTTGTGTGGAAAAACCACTTTTTGCACTGGTGTTAGTGTTGAAAAACCACTTTTCGCACTTGTGTTAGTGTTGAAAAACCACTTTTCGCACTTGTGTTTGTGCAGGAAACCACTATTGCACTTGTGTTAGTGTTGAAAAACCACTTTTCGCACTTGTGTTAGTGTTGATAAACCACTTTTCGCACTTGTGTTGGTGCAGGAAACCACTTTTGCACTTGTATTAGTGTGGAAAAAACACTTTTTGCACTTGTGATAGTGTTGAAAAACCACTTTTCGCACTTGTGTTAGTGTTGAAAAACCACTTTTCGCACTTGTGTTAGTGTTGATAAACCACTTTTCGCACTTGTGTTGGTGCAGGAAACCACTTTTGCACTTGTATTAGTGTGGAAAAAACACTTTTTGCACTTGTGATAGTGTTGAAAAACCACTTTTCGCACTTGTGTTAGTGTTGAAAAACCACTTTTCGCACTTGTGTTGGTGCAGGAAACCACTTTTGCACTTGTATTAGTGTGGAAAAAACACTTTTTGCACTTGTGATAGTGTTGAAAAACCACTTTTCACACTTGTGTTAGTGTTGAAAAAACACTTTTCGCACTGGTGTTGGTGCAGGAAACCACTTTTGCACTTGTATTATTGTGGCAAAACCACTTTTTGCACTTGTGATAGTGTTGAAGAACCCCTTTTTCGCACTTGTGTTAGTGTTGAAAAACCACTTTTCGCACTTGTGTTGGTGCAGGAAACCACTTTTGCACTTGTATTTGTGTGGAAAAACCACTTTTTGCACTTGTGTTAGTGTTGAAAAACCCCTTTTTCGCACTTGTGTTAGTGTTGAAAAACCACTTTTCGCACTTGTGTTGGTGCAGGCAACCACTTTTGCACTTGTATTAGTGTGGAAAAAACACTTTTTGCACTTGTGATAGTGTTGAAAAACCACTTTTCGCACTTGTGTTAGTGTTGAAAAACCACTTTTCGCACTTGTGTTGGTGCAGGAAACCACTTTTGCACTTGTATTAGTGTGGAAAAACCACTTTTCGCACTTGTGTTAGTGTTGAAAAACCACTTTTCGCACTTGTGTTAGTGTTGAAAAACCACTTTTCGCACTTGTGTTGGTGCAGGAAACCACTTTTGCACTTGTATTAGTGTGGAAAAAACACTTTTTGCACTTGTGATAGTGTTGAAAAACCACTTTTCGCACTTGTGTTAGTGTTGAAAAACCACTTTTCGCACTTGTGTTAGTGTTGATAAACCACTTTTCGCACTTGTGTTGGTGCAGGAAACCACTTTTGCACTTGTATTAGTGTGGAAAAAACACTTTTTGCACTTGTGATAGTGTTGAAAAACCACTTTTCGCACTTGTGTTAGTGTTGAAAAACCACTTTTCGCACTTGTGTTGGTGCAGGAAACCACTTTTGCACTTGTATTAGTGTGGAAAAAACACTTTTTGCACTTGTGATAGTGTTGAAAAACCACTTTTCGCACTTGTGTTAGTGTTGAAAATAAACTTTCCGCACTTGTGTTGGTGCAGGAAACCACTTTTGCACTTGTATTATTGTGGCAAAACCACTTTTTGCACTTGTGATAGTGTTGAAAAACCCCTTTTTCGCACTTGTGTTAGTGTTGAAAAACCACTTTTCGCACTTGTGTTGGTGCAGGAAACCACTTTTGCACTTGTATTTGTGTGGAAAAACCACTTTTTGCACTTGTGTTAGTGTTGAAAAACCACTTTTCGCACTTGTGTTAGTATTGAAAAACCACTTTTCGTACTTGTGTTGGTGCAGGAAACCACTTTTGCACTTGTATTAGTGTGGAAAAAACACTTTTTGCACTTGTGATAGTGTTGAAAAACCACTTTTCGCACTTGTGTTAGTGTTGAAAAACCACTTTTCGCACTTGTGTTGGTGCAGGAAACCACTATTGCACTTGTGTTAGTGTTGAAAAACCACTTTTCGCACTTGTGTTGGTGCAGGAAACCACTATTGCACTTGTATTATTGGGGAAAAAACACTTTTTGCACTTGTATTAGTGTGGAAAAAACACTTTTTGCACTTGTGATAGTGTTGAAAAACCACTTTTTGCACTTGTGATAGTGTTGAAAAAGCACTTTTCGCACTTGTGTTAGTGTTGAAAAACCACTTTTCGCACTTGTGTTGGTGCAGGAAACCACTTTTGCACTTGTAATAGTGTGGAAAAACACTTTTCGCACTTGTGTTAGTGTTGAAAAACCACTTTTCGCACTTGTGTAAGTGTTGAAAAACCACTTTTCGCACTTGTGTTGGTGCAGGAAACCACTTTTGCACTTGTATTAGTGTGGAAAAAACACTTTTTGCACTTGTGTTAGTGTTGAAAAACCACTTTTCGCACTTGTGTTGGTGCAGGAAACCACTTTTGCACTTGTATTCGTGTGGAAAAAACACTTTTCGCACTTGTGTTAGTGTTGAAAAACCACTTTTCGCACTTGTGTTAGTGTTGAAAAACCACTTTTCACACTTGTGTTGGTGCAGGAAAACACTTTTGCACTTGTATTAGTGTGGAAAAAACACTTTTTGCACTTGTGATAGTGTTGAAAAACCCCTTTTTCGCACTTGTGTTCGTGTTGAAAAACCACTTTTCGCACTTGTGTTGGTGCAGGAAACCACTTTTGCACTTGTATTTGTGTGGAAAAACCACTTTTTGCACTTGTGTTAGTGTTGAAAAACCACTTTTCGCACTTGTGTTAGTGTTGAAAAACCACTTTTCGCACTTGTGTTGGTGCAGGAAACCACTATTGCACTTGTGTTAGTGTTGAAAAACCACTTTTCGCACTTGTGTTAGTGTTGATAAACCACTTTTCGCACTTGTGTTGGTGCAGGAAACCACTTTTGCACTTGTATTAGTGTGGAAAAACCACTTTTCGCACTTGTGTTAGTGTTGAAAAACCACTTTTCGCACTTGTGTTAGTGTTGAAAAACCACTTTTCGCACTTGTGTTGGTGCAGGAAACCACTTTTGCACTTGTATTAGTGTGGAAAAAACACTTTTTGCACTTGTGATAGTGTTGAAAAACCACTTTTCGCACTTGTGTTAGTGTTGAAAAACCACTTTTCGCACTTGTGTTAGTGTTGATAAACCACTTTTCGCACTTGTGTTGGTGCAGGAAACCACTTTTGCACTTGTATTAGTGTGGAAAAAACACTTTTTGCACTTGTGATAGTGTTGAAAAACCACTTTTCGCACTTGTGTTAGTGTTGAAAAACCACTTTTCGCACTTGTGTTGGTGCAGGAAACCACTTTTGCACTTGTATTAGTGTGGAAAAAACACTTTTTGCACTTGTGATAGTGTTGAAAAACCACTTTTCGCACTTGTGTTAGTGTTGAAAAAAAACTTTCCGCACTTGTGTTGGTGCAGGAAACCACTTTTGCACTTGTATTATTGTGGCAAAACCACTTTTTGCACTTGTGATAGTGTTGAAAAACCCCTTTTTCGCACTTGTGTTAGTGTTGAAAAACCACTTTTCGCACTTGTGTTGGTGCAGGAAACCACTTTTGCACTTGTATTTGTGTGGAAAAACCACTTTTTGCACTTGTGTTAGTGTTGAAAAACCACTTTTCGCACTTGTGTTAGTATTGAAAAACCACTTTTCGCACTTGTGTTGGTGCAGGAAACCACTTTTGCACTTGTATTAGTGTGGAAAAAACACTTTTTGCACTTGTGATAGTGTTGAAAAACCACTTTTCGCACTTGTGTTAGTGTTGAAAAACCACTTTTCGCACTTGTGTTGGTGCAGGAAACCACTATTGCACTTGTGTTAGTGTTGAAAAACCACTTTTCGCACTTGTGTTGGTGCAGGAAACCACTATTGCACTTGTATTATTGGGGAAAAAACACTTTTTGCACTTGTATTAGTGTGGAAAAAACACTTTTTGCACTTGTGATAGTGTTGAAAAACCACTTTTTGCACTTGTGATAGTGTTGAAAAAGCACTTTTCGCACTTGTGTTAGTGTTGAAAAACCACTTTTCGCACTTGTGTTGGTGCAGGAAACCACTTTTGCACTTGTAATAGTGTGGAAAAACACTTTTCGCACTTGTGTTAGTGTTGAAAAACCACTTTTCGCACTTGTGTAAGTGTTGAAAAACCACTTTTCGCACTTGTGTTGGTGCAGGAAACCACTTTTGCACTTGTATTAGTGTGGAAAAAACACTTTTTGCACTTGTGTTAGTGTTGAAAAACCACTTTTCGCACTTGTGTTGGTGCAGGAAACCACTTTTGCACTTGTATTCGTGTGGAAAAAACACTTTTCGCACTTGTGTTAGTGTTGAAAAACCACTTTTCGCACTTGTGTTGGTGCAGGAAACCACTTTTCGCACTTGTGTTAGTGTTGAAAAACCACTTTTCGCACTTGTGTTGGTGCAGGAAACCACTTTTGCACTTGTATTTGTGTGGAAAAACCACTTTTTGCACTGGTGTTAGTGTTGAAAAACCACTTTTCGCACTTGTGTTAGTGTTGAAAAACCACTTTTCGCACTTGTGTTAGTGTTGATAAACCACTTTTCGCACTTGTGTTGGTGCAGGAAACCACTTTTGCACTTGTATTAGTGTGGAAAAAACACTTTTTGCACTTGTGATAGTGTTGAAAAACCACTTTTCGCACTTGTGTTAGTGTTGAAAAACCACTTTTCGCACTTGTGTTGGTGCAGGAAACCACTTTTGCACTTGTATTAGTGTGGAAAAAACACTTTTTGCACTTGTGATAGTGTTGAAAAACCACTTTTTGCACTTGTGATAGTGTTGAAAAAGCACTTTTCGCACTTGTGTTAGTGTTGAAAAACCACTTTTCGCACTTGTGTTGGTGCAGGAAACCACTTTTGCACTTGTAATAGTGTGGAAAAACACTTTTCGCACTTGTGTTAGTGTTGAAAAACCACTTTTCGCACTTGTGTAAGTGTTGAAAAACCACTTTTCGCACTTGTGTTGGTGCAGGAAACCACTTTTGCACTTGTATTAGTGTGGAAAAAACACTTTTTGCACTTGTGTTAGTGTTGAAAAACCACTTTTCGCACTTGTGTTGGTGCAGGAAACCACTTTTGCACTTGTATTCGTGTGGAAAAAACACTTTTCGCACTTGTGTTAGTGTTGAAAAACCACTTTTCGCACTTGTGTTGGTGCAGGAAACCACTTTTGCACTTGTATTTGTGTGGAAAAACCACTTTTTGCACTGGTGTTAGTGTTGAAAAACCACTTTTCGCACTTGTGTTAGTGTTGAAAAACCACTTTTCGCACTTGTGTTTGTGCAGGAAACCACTATTGCACTTGTGTTAGTGTTGAAAAACCACTTTTCGCACTTGTGTTAGTGTTGATAAACCACTTTTCGCACTTGTGTTGGTGCAGGAAACCACTTTTGCACTTGTATTAGTGTGGAAAAAACACTTTTTGCACTTGTGATAGTGTTGAAAAACCACTTTTCGCACTTGTGTTAGTGTTGAAAAACCACTTTTCGCACTTGTGTTAGTGTTGATAAACCACTTTTCGCACTTGTGTTGGTGCAGGAAACCACTTTTGCACTTGTATTAGTGTGGAAAAAACACTTTTCGCACTTGTGTTGGTGTTGAAAAACCACTTTTCGCACTTGTGTTAGTGTTGAAAAACCACTTTTCGCACTTGTGTTGGTGCAGGAAACCACTTTTGCACTTGTATTAGTGTGGAAAAAACACTTTTTGCACTTGTGATAGTGTTGAAAAACCACTTTTCACACTTGTGTTAGTGTTGAAAAACCACTTTTCGCACTTGTGTTGGTGCAGGAAACCACTTTTGCACTTGTATTAGTGTGGAAAAAACACTTTTTGCACTTGTGATAGTGTTGAAAAACCACTTTTCGCACTTGTGTTAGTGTTGAAAAACCACTTTTCGCACTTGTGTTGGTGCAGGAAACCACTATTGCACTTGTGTTAGTGTTGAAAAACCACTTTTCGCACTTGTGTTGGTGCAGGAAACCACTATTGCACTTGTATTATTGGGGAAAAAACACTTTTTGCACTTGTATTAGTGTGGAAAAACCACTTTTCGCACTTGTGTTAGTGTTGAAAAACCACTTTTCGCACTTGTGTTGGTGCAGGAAACCACTATTGCACTTGTGTTAGTGTTGAAAAACCACTTTTCGCACTTGTGTTGGTGCAGGAAACCACTTTTGCACTTGTATTAGTGTGGAAAAAACACTTTTTGCACTTGTGATAGTGTTGAAAAACCACTTTTCGCACTTGTGTTAGTGTTGAAAAACCACTTTTCGCACTTGTGTTGGTGCAGGAAACCACTATTGCACTTGTGTTAGTGTTGAAAAACCACTTTTCGCACTTGTGTTGGTGCAGGAAACCACTATTGCACTTGTATTATTGGGGAAAAAACACTTTTTGCACTTGTATTAGTGTGGAAAAACCACTTTTCGCACTTGTGTTAGTGTTGAAAAACCACTTTTCGCACTTGTGTTGGTGCAGGAAACCACTATTGCACTTGTGTTAGTGTTGAAAAACCACTTTTCGCACTTGTGTTAGTGTTGATAAACCACTTTTCGCACTTGTGTTGGTGCAGGAAACCACTTTTGCACTTGTATTAGTGTGGAAAAAACACTTTTTGCACTTGTGATAGTGTTGAAAAACCACTTTTCGCACTTGTGTTAGTGTTGAAAAACCACTTTTCGCACTTGTGTTGGTGCAGGAAACCACTTTTGCACTTGTATTAGTGTGGAAAAAACACTTTTTGCACTTGTGATAGTGTTGAAAAACCACTTTTCGCACTTGTGTTAGTGTTGAAAAACCACTTTTCGCACTTGTGTTAGTGTTGATAAACCACTTTTCGCACTTGTGTTGGTGCAGGAAACCACTTTTGCACTTGTATTAGTGTGGAAAAAACACTTTTTGCACTTGTGATAGTGTTGAAAAACCACTTTTCGCACTTGTGTTAGTGTTGAAAAACCACTTTTCGCACTTGTGTTGGTGCAGGAAACCACTTTTGCACTTGTATTAGTGTGGAAAAAACACTTTTGGCACTTGTGATAGTGTTGAAAAACCACTTTTCGCACTTGTGTTAGTGTTAAAAAAAAACTTTCCGCACTTGTGTTGGTGCAGGAAACCACTTTTGCACTTGTATTATTGTGGCAAAACCACTTTTTGCACTTGTGATAGTGTTGAAAAACCCCTTTTTCGCACTTGTGTTAGTGTTGAAAAACCACTTTTCGCACTTGTGTTGGTGCAGGAAACCACTTTTGCACTTGTATTCGTGTGGAAAAAACACTTTTCGCACTTGTGTTAGTGTTGAAAAACCACTTTTCGCACTTGTGTTAGTGTTGAAAAACCACTTTTCACACTTGTGTTGGTGCAGGAAAACACTTTTGCACTTGTATTAGTGTGGAAAAAACACTTTTTGCACTTGTGATAGTGTTGAAAAACCCCTTTTTCGCACTTGTGTTCGTGTTGAAAAACCACTTTTCGCACTTGTGTTGGTGCAGGAAACCACTTTTGCACTTGTATTTGTGTGGAAAAACCACTTTTTGCACTTGTGTTAGTGTTGAAAAACCACTTTTCGCACTTGTGTTAGTGTTGAAAAACCACTTTTCGCACTTGTGTTGGTGCAGGAAACCACTATTGCACTTGTGTTAGTGTTGAAAAACCACTTTTCGCACTTGTGTTAGTGTTGATAAACCACTTTTCGCACTTGTGTTGGTGCAGGAAACCACTTTTGCACTTGTATTAGTGTGGAAAAACCACTTTTCGCACTTGTGTTAGTGTTGAAAAACCACTTTTCGCACTTGTGTTAGTGTTGAAAAACCACTTTTCGCACTTGTGTTGGTGCAGGAAACCACTTTTGCACTTGTATTAGTGTGGAAAAAACACTTTTTGCACTTGTGATAGTGTTGAAAAACCACTTTTCGCACTTGTGTTAGTGTTGAAAAACCACTTTTCGCACTTGTGTTAGTGTTGATAAACCACTTTTCGCACTTGTGTTGGTGCAGGAAACCACTTTTGCACTTGTATTAGTGTGGAAAAAACACTTTTTGCACTTGTGATAGTGTTGAAAAACCACTTTTCGCACTTGTGTTAGTGTTGAAAAACCACTTTTCGCACTTGTGTTGGTGCAGGAAACCACTTTTGCACTTGTATTAGTGTGGAAAAAACACTTTTTGCACTTGTGATAGTGTTGAAAAACCACTTTTCGCACTTGTGTTAGTGTTGAAAAAAAACTTTCCGCACTTGTGTTGGTGCAGGAAACCACTTTTGCACTTGTATTATTGTGGCAAAACCACTTTTTGCACTTGTGATAGTGTTGAAAAACCCCTTTTTCGCACTTGTGTTAGTGTTGAAAAACCACTTTTCGCACTTGTGTTGGTGCAGGAAACCACTTTTGCACTTGTATTTGTGTGGAAAAACCACTTTTTGCACTTGTGTTAGTGTTGAAAAACCACTTTTCGCACTTGTGTTAGTATTGAAAAACCACTTTTCGCACTTGTGTTGGTGCAGGAAACCACTTTTGCACTTGTATTAGTGTGGAAAAAACACTTTTTGCACTTGTGATAGTGTTGAAAAACCACTTTTCGCACTTGTGTTAGTGTTGAAAAACCACTTTCGCACTTGTGTTGGTGCAGGAAACCACTATTGCACTTGTGTTAGTGTTGAAAAACCACTTTTCGCACTTGTGTTGGTGCAGGAAACCACTATTGCACTTGTATTATTGGGGAAAAAACACTTTTTGCACTTGTATTAGTGTGGAAAAAACACTTTTTGCACTTGTGATAGTGTTGAAAAACCACTTTTTGCACTTGTGATAGTGTTGAAAAAGCACTTTTCGCACTTGTGTTAGTGTTGAAAAACCACTTTTCGCACTTGTGTTGGTGCAGGAAACCACTTTTGCACTTGTAATAGTGTGGAAAAACACTTTTCGCACTTGTGTTAGTGTTGAAAAACCACTTTTCGCACTTGTGTAAGTGTTGAAAAACCACTTTTCGCACTTGTGTTGGTGCAGGAAACCACTTTTGCACTTGTATTAGTGTGGAAAAAACACTTTTTGCACTTGTGTTAGTGTTGAAAAACCACTTTTCGCACTTGTGTTGGTGCAGGAAACCACTTTTGCACTTGTATTCATGTGGAAAAAACACTTTTCGCACTTGTGTTAGTGTTGAAAAACCACTTTTCGCACTTGTGTTGGTGCAGGAAACCACTTTTCGCACTTGTGTTAGTGTTGAAAAACCACTTTTCGCACTTGTGTTGGTGCAGGAAACCACTTTTGCACTTGTATTTGTGTGGAAAAACCACTTTTTGCACTGGTGTTAGTGTTGAAAAACCACTTTTCGCACTTGTGTTAGTGTTGAAAAACCACTTTTCGCACTTGTGTTAGTGTTGATAAACCACTTTTCGCACTTGTGTTGGTGCAGGAAACCACTTTTGCACTTGTATTAGTGTGGAAAAAACACTTTTTGCACTTGTGATAGTGTTGAAAAACCACTTTTCGCACTTGTGTTAGTGTTGAAAAACCACTTTTCGCACTTGTGTTGGTGCAGGAAACCACTTTTGCACTTGTATTAGTGTGGAAAAAACACTTTTTGCACTTGTGATAGTGTTGAAAAACCACTTTTTGCACTTGTGATAGTGTTGAAAAAGCACTTTTCGCACTTGTGTTAGTGTTGAAAAACCACTTTTCGCACTTGTGTTGGTGCAGGAAACCACTTTTTGCACTTGTAATAGTGTGGAAAAACACTTTTCGCACTTGTGTTAGTGTTGAAAAACCACTTTTCGCACTTGTGTAAGTGTTGAAAAACCACTTTTCGCACTTGTGTTGGTGCAGGAAACCACTTTTGCACTTGTATTAGTGTGGAAAAAACACTTTTTGCACTTGTGTTAGTGTTGAAAAACCACTTTTCGCACTTGTGTTGGTGCAGGAAACCACTTTTGCACTTGTATTCGTGTGGAAAAAACACTTTTCGCACTTGTGTTAGTGTTGAAAAACCACTTTTCGCACTTGTGTTGGTGCAGGAAACCACTTTTGCACTTGTATTTGTGTGGAAAAACCACTTTTTGCACTGGTGTTAGTGTTGAAAAACCACTTTTCGCACTTGTGTTAGTGTTGAAAAACCACTTTTCGCACTTGTGTTTGTGCAGGAAACCACTATTGCACTTGTGTTAGTGTTGAAAAACCACTTTTCGCACTTGTGTTAGTGTTGATAAACCACTTTTCGCACTTGTGTTGGTGCAGGAAACCACTTTTGCACTTGTATTAGTGTGGAAAAAACACTTTTTGCACTTGTGATAGTGTTGAAAAACCACTTTTCGCACTTGTGTTAGTGTTGAAAAACCACTTTTCGCACTTGTGTTAGTGTTGATAAACCACTTTTCGCACTTGTGTTGGTGCAGGAAACCACTTTTGCACTTGTATTAGTGTGGAAAAAACACTTTTCGCACTTGTGTTGGTGTTGAAAAACCACTTTTCGCACTTGTGTTAGTGTTGAAAAACCACTTTTCGCACTTGTGTTGGTGCAGGAAACCACTTTTGCACTTGTATTAGTGTGGAAAAAACACTTTTTGCACTTGTGATAGTGTTGAAAAACCACTTTTCACACTTGTGTTAGTGTTGAAAAACCACTTTTCGCACTTGTGTTGGTGCAGGAAACCACTTTTGCACTTGTATTAGTGTGGAAAAAACACTTTTTGCACTTGTGATAGTGTTGAAAAACCACTTTTCGCACTTGTGTTAGTGTTGAAAAACCACTTTTCGCACTTGTGTTGGTGCAGGAAACCACTATTGCACTTGTGTTAGTGTTGAAAAACCACTTTTCGCACTTGTGTTGGTGCAGGAAACCACTATTGCACTTGTATTATTGGGGAAAAAACACTTTTTGCACTTGTATTAGTGTGGAAAAACCACTTTCGCACTTGTGTTAGTGTTGAAAAACCACTTTTCGCACTTGTGTTGGTGCAGGAAACCACTATTGCACTTGTGTTAGTGTTGAAAAACCACTTTTCGCACTTGTGTTAGTGTTGATAAACCACTTTTCGCACTTGTGTTGGTGCAGGAAACCACTTTTGCACTTGTATTAGTGTGGAAAAAACACTTTTTGCACTTGTGATAGTGTTGAAAAACCACTTTTCGCACTTGTGTTAGTGTTGAAAAACCACTTTTCGCACTTGTGTTGGTGCAGGAAACCACTTTTGCACTTGTATTAGTGTGGAAAAAACACTTTTTGCACTTGTGATAGTGTTGAAAAACCACTTTTCGCACTTGTGTTAGTGTTGAAAAACCACTTTTCGCACTTGTGTTAGTGTTGATAAACCACTTTTCGCACTTGTGTTGGTGCAGGAAACCACTTTTGCACTTGTATTAGTGTGGAAAAAACACTTTTTGCACTTGTGATAGTGTTGAAAAACCACTTTTCGCACTTGTGTTAGTGTTGAAAAACCACTTTTCGCACTTGTGTTGGTGCAGGAAACCACTTTTGCACTTGTATTAGTGTGGAAAAAACACTTTTGGCACTTGTGATAGTGTTGAAAAACCACTTTTCGCACTTGTGTTAGTGTTAAAAAAAAACTTTCCGCACTTGTGTTGGTGCAGGAAACCACTTTTGCACTTGTATTATTGTGGCAAAACCACTTTTTGCACTTGTGATAGTGTTGAAAAACCCCTTTTTCGCACTTGTGTTAGTGTTGAAAAACCACTTTTCGCACTTGTGTTGGTGCAGGAAACCACTTTTGCACTTGTATTTGTGTGGAAAAACCACTTTTTGCACTTGTGTTAGTGTTGAAAAACCACTTTTCGCACTTGTGTTAGTATTGAAAAACCACTTTTCGCACTTGTGTTGGTGCAGGAAACCACTTTTGCACTTGTATTAGTGTGGAAAAAACACTTTTTGCACTTGTGATAGTGTTGAAAAACCACTTTTCGCACTTGTGTTAGTGTTGAAAAACCACTTTTCGCACTTGTGTTGGTGCAGGAAACCACTATTGCACTTGTGTTAGTGTTGAAAAACCACTTTTCGCACTTGTGTTGGTGCAGGAAACCACTATTGCACTTGTATTATTGGGGAAAAAACACTTTTTGCACTTGTATTAGTGTGGAAAAAACACTTTTTGCACTTGTGATAGTGTTGAAAAACCACTTTTTGCACTTGTGATAGTGTTGAAAAAGCACTTTTCGCACTTGTGTTAGTGTTGAAAAACCACTTTTCGCACTTGTGTTGGTGCAGGAAACCACTTTTGCACTTGTAATAGTGTGGAAAAACACTTTTCGCACTTGTGTTAGTGTTGAAAAACCACTTTTCGCACTTGTGTAAGTGTTGAAAAACCACTTTTCGCACTTGTGTTGGTGCAGGAAACCACTTTTGCACTTGTATTAGTGTGGAAAAAACACTTTTTGCACTTGTGTTAGTGTTGAAAAACCACTTTTCGCACTTGTGTTGGTGCAGGAAACCACTTTTGCACTTGTATTCGTGTGGAAAAAACACTTTTCGCACTTGTGTTAGTGTTGAAAAACCACTTTTCGCACTTGTGTTGGTGCAGGAAACCACTTTTGCACTTGTATTTGTGTGGAAAAACCACTTTTTGCACTGGTGTTAGTGTTGAAAAACCACTTTTCGCACTTGTGTTAGTGTTGAAAAACCACTTTTCGCACTTGTGTTTGTGCAGGAAACCACTATTGCACTTGTGTTAGTGTTGAAAAACCACTTTTCGCACTTGTGTTGGTGCAGGAAACCACTTTTGCACTTGTATTAGTGTGGAAAAAACACTTTTTGCACTTGTGTTAGTGTTGAAAAACCACTTTTCGCACTTGTGTTGGTGCAGGAAACCACTTTTGCACTTGTATTCGTGTGGAAAAAACACTTTTCGCACTTGTGTTAGTGTTGAAAAACCACTTTTCGCACTTGTGTTGGTGCAGGAAACCACTTTTGCACTTGTATTTGTGTGGAAAAACCACTTTTTGCACTGGTGTTAGTGTTGAAAAACCACTTTTCGCACTTGTGTTAGTGTTGAAAAACCACTTTTCGCACTTGTGTTTGTGCAGGAAACCACTATTGCACTTGTGTTAGTGTTGATAAACCACTTTTCGCACTTGTGTTGGTGCAGGAAACCACTTTTGCACTTGTATTAGTGTGGAAAAAACACTTTTTGCACTTGTGATAGTGTTGAAAAACCACTTTTCGCACTTGTGTTAGTGTTGAAAAACCACTTTTCGCACTTGTGTTAGTGTTGATAAACCACTTTTCGCACTTGTGTTGGTGCAGGAAACCACTTTTGCACTTGTATTAGTGTGGAAAAAACACTTTTTGCACTTGTGATAGTGTTGAAAAACCACTTTTCGCACTTGTGTTAGTGTTGAAAAACCACTTTTCGCACTTGTGTTGGTGCAGGAAACCACTTTTGCACTTGTATTAGTGTGGAAAAAACACTTTTTGCACTTGTGATAGTGTTGAAAAACCACTTTTCACACTTGTGTTAGTGTTGAAAAAACACTTTTCGCACTGGTGTTGGTGCAGGAAACCACTTTTGCACTTGTATTATTGTGGCAAAACCACTTTTTGCACTTGTGATAGTGTTGAAGAACCCCTTTTTCGCACTTGTGTTAGTGTTGAAAAACCACTTTTCGCACTTGTGTTGGTGCAGGAAACCACTTTTGCACTTGTATTTGTGTGGAAAAACCACTTTTTGCACTTGTGTTAGTGTTGAAAAACCCCTTTTTCGCACTTGTGTTAGTGTTGAAAAACCACTTTTCGCACTTGTGTTGGTGCAGGCAACCACTTTTGCACTTGTATTAGTGTGGAAAAAACACTTTTTGCACTTGTGATAGTGTTGAAAAACCACTTTTCGCACTTGTGTTAGTGTTGAAAAACCACTTTTCGCACTTGTGTTGGTGCAGGAAACCACTTTTGCACTTGTATTAGTGTGGAAAAACCACTTTTCGCACTTGTGTTAGTGTTGAAAAACCACTTTTCGCACTTGTGTTAGTGTTGAAAAACCACTTTTCGCACTTGTGTTGGTGCAGGAAACCACTTTTGCACTTGTATTAGTGTGGAAAAAACACTTTTTGCACTTGTGATAGTGTTGAAAAACCACTTTTCGCACTTGTGTTAGTGTTGAAAAACCACTTTTCGCACTTGTGTTAGTGTTGATAAACCACTTTTCGCACTTGTGTTGGTGCAGGAAACCACTTTTGCACTTGTATTAGTGTGGAAAAAACACTTTTTGCACTTGTGATAGTGTTGAAAAACCACTTTTCGCACTTGTGTTAGTGTTGAAAAACCACTTTTCGCACTTGTGTTGGTGCAGGAAACCACTTTTGCACTTGTATTAGTGTGGAAAAAACACTTTTTGCACTTGTGATAGTGTTGAAAAACCACTTTTCGCACTTGTGTTAGTGTTGAAAAAAAACTTTCCGCACTTGTGTTGGTGCAGGAAACCACTTTTGCACTTGTATTATTGTGGCAAAACCACTTTTTGCACTTGTGATAGTGTTGAAAAACCCCTTTTTCGCACTTGTGTTAGTGTTGAAAAACCACTTTTCGCACTTGTGTTGGTGCAGGAAACCACTTTTGCACTTGTATTTGTGTGGAAAAACCACTTTTTGCACTTGTGTTAGTGTTGAAAAACCACTTTTCGCACTTGTGTTAGTATTGAAAAACCACTTTTCGTACTTGTGTTGGTGCAGGAAACCACTTTTGCACTTGTATTAGTGTGGAAAAAACACTTTTTGCACTTGTGATAGTGTTGAAAAACCACTTTTCGCACTTGTGTTAGTGTTGAAAAACCACTTTTCGCACTTGTGTTGGTGCAGGAAACCACTATTGCACTTGTGTTAGTGTTGAAAAACCACTTTTCGCACTTGTGTTGGTGCAGGAAACCACTATTGCACTTGTATTATTGGGGAAAAAACACTTTTTGCACTTGTATTAGTGTGGAAAAAACACTTTTTGCACTTGTGATAGTGTTGAAAAACCACTTTTTGCACTTGTGATAGTGTTGAAAAAGCACTTTTCGCACTTGTGTTAGTGTTGAAAAACCACTTTTCGCACTTGTGTTGGTGCAGGAAACCACTTTTGCACTTGTAATAGTGTGGAAAAACACTTTTCGCACTTGTGTTAGTGTTGAAAAACCACTTTTCGCACTTGTGTAAGTGTTGAAAAACCACTTTTCGCACTTGTGTTGGTGCAGGAAACCACTTTTGCACTTGTATTAGTGTGGAAAAAACACTTTTTGCACTTGTGTTAGTGTTGAAAAACCACTTTTCGCACTTGTGTTGGTGCAGGAAACCACTTTTGCACTTGTATTCGTGTGGAAAAAACACTTTTCGCACTTGTGTTAGTGTTGAAAAACCACTTTTCGCACTTGTGTTAGTGTTGAAAAACCACTTTTCACACTTGTGTTGGTGCAGGAAAACACTTTTGCACTTGTTTTAGTGTGGAAAAAACACTTTTTGCACTTGTGATAGTGTTGAAAAACCCCTTTTTCGCACTTGTGTTCGTGTTGAAAAACCACTTTTCGCACTTGTGTTGGTGCAGGAAACCACTTTTGCACTTGTATTTGTGTGGAAAAACCACTTTTTGCACTTGTGTTAGTGTTGAAAAACCACTTTTCGCACTTGTGTTAGTGTTGAAAAACCACTTTTCGCACTTGTGTTGGTGCAGGAAACCACTATTGCACTTGTGTTAGTGTTGAAAAACCACTTTTCGCACTTGTGTTAGTGTTGATAAACCACTTTTCGCACTTGTGTTGGTGCAGGAAACCACTTTTGCACTTGTATTAGTGTGGAAAAAACACTTTTTGCACTTGTGATAGTGTTGAAAAACCACTTTTCGCACTTGTGTTAGTGTTGAAAAACCACTTTTCGCACTTGTGTTAGTGTTGATAAACCACTTTTCGCACTTGTGTTGGTGCAGGAAACCACTTTTGCACTTGTATTAGTGTGGAAAAAACACTTTTTGCACTTGTGATAGTGTTGAAAAACCACTTTTCGCACTTGTGTTAGTGTTGAAAAAACACTTTTCGCACTTGTGTTGGTGCAGGAAACCACTTTTGCACTTGTATTATTGTGGCAAAACCACTTTTTGCACTTGTGATAGTGTTGAAAAACCCCTTTTTCGCACTTGTGTTAGTTTTGAAAAACCACTTTTCGCACTTGTGTTGGTGCAGGAAACCACTTTTGCACTTGTATTTGTGTGGAAAAACAACTTTTTGCACTTGTGTTAGTGTTGAAAAACCACTTTTCGCACTTGTGTTAGTGTTGAAAAACCACTTTTCGCACTTGTGTTGGTGCAGGAAACCACTTTTGCACTTGTATTAGTGTGGAAAAAACACTTTTTGCACTTGTGATAGTGTTGAAAAACCACTTTTCGCACTTGTGTTAGTGTTGAAAAACCACTTTTCGCACTTGTGTTGGTGCAGGAAACCACTATTGCACTTGTGTTAGTGTTGAAAAACCACTTTTCGCACTTGTGTTGGTGCAGGAAACCACTATTGCACTTGTATTATTGGGGAAAAAACACTTTTTGCACTTGTATTAGTGTGGAAAAAACACTTTTTGCACTTGTGATAGTGTTGAAAAACCACTTTTCGCACTTGTGTTAGTGTTGAAAAACCACTTTTCGCACTTGTGTTGGTGCAGGAAACCACTTTTGCACTTGTAATAGTGTGGAAAAACACTTTTCGCACTTGTGTTAGTGTTGAAAAACCACTTTTCGCACTTGTGTTAGTGTTGAAAAACCACTTTTCGCACTTGTGTTGGTGCAGGAAACCACTTTTGCACTTGTATTAGTGTGGAAAAAACACTTTTTGCACTTGTGATAGTGTTGAAAAACCACTTTTCGCACTTGTGTTAGTGTTGAAAAACCACTTTTCGCACTTGTGTTGGTGCAGGAAACCACTTTTGCACTTGTATTAGTGTGGAAAAACCACTTTTCGCACTTGTGTTAGCGTTGAAAAACCACTTTTCGCACTTGTGTTAGTGTTGAAAAACCACTTTTCGCACTTGTGTTGGTGCAGGAAACCACTTTTGCACTTGTATTAGTGTGGAAAAAACACTTTTTGCACTTGTGATAGTGTTGAAAAACCACTTTTCGCACTTGTGTTAGTGTTGAAAAACCACTTTTCGCACTTGTGTTAGTGTTGATAAACCACTTTTCGCACTTGTGTTGGTGCAGGAAACCACTTTTGCACTTGTATTAGTGTGGAAAAAACACTTTTTGCACTTGTGATAGTGTTGAAAAAACACTTTTCGCACTTGTGTTAGTGTTGAAAAACCACTTTTCGCACTTGTGTTGGTGCAGGAAACCACTATTGCACTTGTGTTAGTGTTGAAAAACCACTTTTCGCACTTGTGTTGGTGCAGGAAACCACTATTGCACTTGTATTATTGGGGAAAAAACACTTTTTGCACTTGTATTAGTGTGGAAAAAACACTTTTTGCACTTGTGATAGTGTTGAAAAACCACTTTTCGCACTTGTGTTAGTGTTGAAAAACCACTTTTCGCACTTGTGTTGGTGCAGGAAACCACTTTTGCACTTGTAATAGTGTGGAAAAACACTTTTCGCACTTGTGTTAGTGTTGAAAAACCACTTTTCGCACTTGTGTTAGTGTTGAAAAACCACTTTTCGCACTTGTGTTGGTGCAGGAAACCACTTTTGCACTTGTATTAGTGTGGAAAAAACACTTTTTGCACTTGTGATAGTGTTGAAAAACCACTTTTCGCACTTGTGTTAGTGTTGAAAAACCACTTTTCGCACTTGTGTTGGTGCAGGAAACCACTTTTGCACTTGTATTAGTGTGGAAAAACCACTTTTCGCACTTGTGTTAGTGTTGAAAAACCACTTTTCGCACTTGTGTTAGTGTTGAAAAACCACTTTTCGCACTTGTGTTGGTGCAGGAAACCACTTTTGCACTTGTATTAGTGTGGAAAAACCACTTTTCGCACTTGTGTTAGTGTTGAAAAACCACTTTTCGCACTTGTGTTAGTGTTGAAAAACCACTTTTCGCACTTGTGTTGGTGCAGGAAACCACTTTTGCACTTGTATTAGTGTGGAAAAAACACTTTTTGCACTTGTGATAGTGTTGAAAAACCACTTTTCGCACTTGTGTTCGTGTTGAAAAACCACTTTTCGCACTTGTGTTGGTGCAGGAAACCACTTTTGCACTTGTATTAATGTGGAAAAAACACTTTTTGCACTTGTGATAGTGTTGAAAAACCACTTTTTGCACTTGTGTTAGTGTTGAAAAACCACTTTTAGCACTTGTGTTGGTGCAGGAAACCACTTTTGCACTTGTATTAGTGTGGAAAAAACACTTTTTGCACTTGTGATAGTGTTGAAAAACCACTTTTCGCACTTGTGTTAGTGTTGAAAAAACACTTTTCGCACTTGTGTTGGTGCAGGAAACCACTTTTGCACTTGTATTATTGTGGCAAAACCACTTTTTGCACTTGTGATAGTGTTGAAAAACCCCTTTTTCGCACTTGTGTTAGTGTTGAAAAACCACTTTTCGCACTTGTGTTGGTGCAGGAAACCACTTTTGCACTTGTATTTGTGTGGAAAAACCACTTTTTGCACT
The DNA here is from genome assembly GCF_964187855.1 of Myxine glutinosa. NCBI lineage: Eukaryota > Metazoa > Chordata > Myxini > Myxiniformes > Myxinidae > Myxine > Myxine glutinosa. The sequence continues at coordinate 71,609 of NW_027617033.1, read as the reverse complement.
TGTGTTAGTGTTGAAAAACCACTTTTCGCACTTGTGTTAGTATTGAAAAACCACTTTTCGCACTTGTGTTGGTGCAGGAAACCACTTTTGCACTTGTATTAGTGTGGAAAAAACACTTTTTGCACTTGTGATAGTGTTGAAAAACCACTTTTCGCACTTGTGTTAGTGTTGAAAAACCACTTTTCGCACTTGTGTTGGTGCAGGAAACCACTATTGCACTTGTGTTAGTGTTGAAAAACCACTTTTCGCACTTGTGTTGGTGCAGGAAACCACTATTGCACTTGTATTATTGGGGAAAAAACACTTTTTGCACTTGTATTAGTGTGGAAAAAACACTTTTTGCACTTGTGATAGTGTTGAAAAACCACTTTTTGCACTTGTGATAGTGTTGAAAAACCACTTTTCGCACTTGTGTTAGTGTTGAAAAACCACTTTTCGCACTTGTGTTGGTGCAGGAAACCACTTTTGCACTTGTAATAGTGTGGAAAAACACTTTTCGCACTTGTGTTAGTGTTGAAAAACCACTTTTCGCACTTGTGTTAGTGTTGAAAAACCACTTTTCGCACTTGTGTTGGTGCAGGAAACCACTTTTGCACTTGTATTAGTGTGGAAAAAACACTTTTTGCACTTGTGTTAGTGTTGAAAAACCACTTTTCGCACTTGTGTTGGTGCAGGAAACCACTTTTGCACTTGTATTCGTGTGGAAAAAACACTTTTCGCACTTGTGTTAGTGTTGAACAACCACTTTTCGCACTTGTGTTAGTGTTGAAAAACCACTTTTCACACTTGTGTTGGTGCAGGAAAACACTTTTGCACTTGTATGAGTGTGGAAAAAACACTTTTTGCACTTGTGATAGTGTTGAAAAACCCCTTTTTCGCACTTGTGTTAGTGTTGAAAAACCACTTTTCGCACTTGTGTTGGTGCAGGAAACCACTTTTGCACTTGTATTTGTGTGGAAAAACCACTTTTTGCACTTGTGTTAGTGTTGAAAAACCACTTTTCGCACTTGTGTTAGTGTTGAAAAACCACTTTTCGCACTTGTGTTGGTGCAGGAAACCACTATTGCACTTGTGTTAGTGTTGAAAAACCACTTTTCGCACTTGTGTTAGTGTTGATAAACCACTTTTCGCACTTGTGTTGGTGCAGGAAACCACTTTTGCACTTGTATTAGTGTGGAAAAAACACTTTTTGCACTTGTGATAGTGTTGAAAAACCACTTTTCGCACTTGTGTTAGTGTTGAAAAACCACTTTTCGCACTTGTGTTAGTGTTGATAAACCACTTTTCGCACTTGTGTTGGTGCAGGAAACCACTTTTGCACTTGTATTAGTGTGGAAAAAACACTTTTTGCACTTGTGATAGTGTTGAAAAACCACTTTTTGCACTTGTGTTAGTGTTGAAAAACCACTTTTCGCACTTGTGTTGGTGCAGGAAACCACTTTTGCACTTGTATTAGTGTGGAAAAACCACTTTTTGCACTTGTGTTAGTGTTGAAAAACCCCTTTTTCGCACTTGTGTTAGTGTTGAAAAACCACTTTTCGCACTTGTGTTGGTGCAGGCAACCACTTTTGCACTTGTATTAGTGTGGAAAAAACACTTTTTGCACTTGTGATAGTGTTGAAAAACCACTTTTCGCACTTGTGTTAGTGTTGAAAAACCACTTTTTGCACTTGTGTTGGTGCAGGAAACCACTTTTGCACTTGTATTAGTGTGGAAAAACCACTTTTCGCACTTGTGTTAGTGTTGAAAAACCACTTTTCGCACTTGTGTTAGTGTTGAAAAACCACTTTTCGCACTTGTGTTGGTGCAGGAAACCACTTTTGCACTTGTATTAGTGTGGAAAAAACACTTTTTGCACTTGTGATAGTGTTGAAAAACCACTTTTCGCACTTGTGTTAGTGTTGAAAAACCACTTTTCGCACTTGTGTTAGTGTTGATAAACCACTTTTCGCACTTGTGTTGGTGCAGGAAACCACTTTTGCACTTGTATTAGTGTGGAAAAAACACTTTTTGCACTTGTGATAGTGTTGAAAAACCACTTTTCGCACTTGTGTTAGTGTTGAAAAACCACTTTTCGCACTTGTGTTGGTGCAGGAAACCACTTTTGCACTTGTATTAGTGTGGAAAAAACACTTTTTGCACTTGTGATAGTGTTGAAAAACCACTTTTCGCACTTGTGTTAGTGTTGAAAAAAAACTTTCCGCACTTGTGTTGGTGCAGGAAACCACTTTTGCACTTGTATTATTGTGGCAAAACCACTTTTTGCACTTGTGATAGTGTTGAAAAACCCCTTTTTCGCACTTGTGTTAGTGTTGAAAAACCACTTTTCGCACTTGTGTTGGTGCAGGAAACCACTTTTGCACTTGTATTTGTGTGGAAAAACCACTTTTTGCACTTGTGTTAGTGTTGAAAAACCACTTTTCGCACTTGTGTTAGTATTGAAAAACCACTTTTCGTACTTGTGTTGGTGCAGGAAACCACTTTTGCACTTGTATTAGTGTGGAAAAAACACTTTTTGCACTTGTGATAGTGTTGAAAAACCACTTTTCGCACTTGTGTTAGTGTTGAAAAACCACTTTTCGCACTTGTGTTGGTGCAGGAAACCACTATTGCACTTGTGTTAGTGTTGAAAAACCACTTTTCGCACTTGTGTTGGTGCAGGAAACCACTATTGCACTTGTATTATTGGGGAAAAAACACTTTTTGCACTTGTATTAGTGTGGAAAAAACACTTTTTGCACTTGTGATAGTGTTGAAAAACCACTTTTTGCACTTGTGATAGTGTTGAAAAAGCACTTTTCGCACTTGTGTTAGTGTTGAAAAACCACTTTTCGCACTTGTGTTGGTGCAGGAAACCACTTTTGCACTTGTAATAGTGTGGAAAAACACTTTTCGCACTTGTGTTAGTGTTGAAAAACCACTTTTCGCACTTGTGTAAGTGTTGAAAAACCACTTTTCGCACTTGTGTTGGTGCAGGAAACCACTTTTGCACTTGTATTAGTGTGGAAAAAACACTTTTTGCACTTGTGTTAGTGTTGAAAAACCACTTTTCGCACTTGTGTTGGTGCAGGAAACCACTTTTGCACTTGTATTCGTGTGGAAAAAACACTTTTCGCACTTGTGTTAGTGTTGAAAAACCACTTTTCGCACTTGTGTTAGTGTTGAAAAACCACTTTTCACACTTGTGTTGGTGCAGGAAAACACTTTTGCACTTGTATTAGTGTGGAAAAAACACTTTTTGCACTTGTGATAGTGTTGAAAAACCCCTTTTTCGCACTTGTGTTCGTGTTGAAAAACCACTTTTCGCACTTGTGTTGGTGCAGGAAACCACTTTTGCACTTGTATTTGTGTGGAAAAACCACTTTTTGCACTTGTGTTAGTGTTGAAAAACCACTTTTCGCACTTGTGTTAGTGTTGAAAAACCACTTTTCGCACTTGTGTTGGTGCAGGAAACCACTATTGCACTTGTGTTAGTGTTGAAAAACCACTTTTCGCACTTGTGTTAGTGTTGATAAACCACTTTTCGCACTTGTGTTGGTGCAGGAAACCACTTTTGCACTTGTATTAGTGTGGAAAAAACACTTTTTGCACTTGTGATAGTGTTGAAAAACCACTTTTCGCACTTGTGTTAGTGTTGAAAAACCACTTTTCGCACTTGTGTTAGTGTTGATAAACCACTTTTCGCACTTGTGTTGGTGCAGGAAACCACTTTTGCACTTGTATTAGTGTGGAAAAAACACTTTTTGCACTTGTGATAGTGTTGAAAAACCACTTTTCGCACTTGTGTTAGTGTTGAAAAACCACTTTTCGCACTTGTGTTGGTGCAGGAAACCACTTTTGCACTTGTATTAGTGTGGAAAAAACACTTTTTGCACTTGTGATAGTGTTGAAAAACCACTTTTCGCACTTGTGTTAGTGTTGAAAAAACACTTTTCGCACTTGTGTTGGTGCAGGAAACCACTTTTGCACTTGTATTATTGTGGCAAAACCACTTTTTGCACTTGTGATAGTGTTGAAAAACCCCTTTTTCGCACTTGTGTTAGTGTTGAAAAACCACTTTTCGCACTTGTGTTGGTGCAGGAAACCACTTTTGCACTTGTATTTGTGTGGAAAAACAACTTTTTGCACTTGTGTTAGTGTTGAAAAACCACTTTTCGCACTTGTGTTAGTGTTGAAAAACCACTTTTCGCACTTGTGTTGGTGCAGGAAACCACTTTTGCACTTGTATTAGTGTGGAAAAAACACTTTTTGCACTTGTGATAGTGTTGAAAAACCACTTTTCGCACTTGTGTTAGTGTTGAAAAACCACTTTTCGCACTTGTGTTGGTGCAGGAAACCACTATTGCACTTGTGTTAGTGTTGAAAAACCACTTTTCGCACTTGTGTTGGTGCAGGAAACCACTATTGCACTTGTATTATTGGGGAAAAAACACTTTTTGCACTTGTATTAGTGTGGAAAAAACACTTTTTGCACTTGTGATAGTGTTGAAAAACCACTTTTCGCACTTGTGTTAGTGTTGAAAAACCACTTTTCGCACTTGTGTTGGTGCAGGAAACCACTTTTGCACTTGTAATAGTGTGGAAAAACACTTTTCGCACTTGTGTTAGTGTTGAAAAACCACTTTTCGCACTTGTGTTAGTGTTGAAAAACCACTTTTCGCACTTGTGTTGGTGCAGGAAACCACTTTTGCACTTGTATTAGTGTGGAAAAAACACTTTTTGCACTTGTGATAGTGTTGAAAAACCACTTTTCGCACTTGTGTTAGTGTTGAAAAACCACTTTTCGCACTTGTGTTGGTGCAGGAAACCACTTTTGCACTTGTATTAGTGTGGAAAAACCACTTTTCGCACTTGTGTTAGCGTTGAAAAACCACTTTTCGCACTTGTGTTAGTGTTGAAAAACCACTTTTCGCACTTGTGTTGGTGCAGGAAACCACTTTTGCACTTGTATTAGTGTGGAAAAAACACTTTTTGCACTTGTGATAGTGTTGAAAAACCACTTTTCGCACTTGTGTTAGTGTTGAAAAACCACTTTTCGCACTTGTGTTAGTGTTGATAAACCACTTTTCGCACTTGTGTTGGTGCAGGAAACCACTTTTGCACTTGTATTAGTGTGGAAAAAACACTTTTTGCACTTGTGATAGTGTTGAAAAAACACTTTTCGCACTTGTGTTAGTGTTGAAAAACCACTTTTCGCACTTGTGTTGGTGCAGGAAACCACTATTGCACTTGTGTTAGTGTTGAAAAACCACTTTTCGCACTTGTGTTGGTGCAGGAAACCACTATTGCACTTGTATTATTGGGGAAAAAACACTTTTTGCACTTGTATTAGTGTGGAAAAAACACTTTTTGCACTTGTGATAGTGTTGAAAAACCACTTTTCGCACTTGTGTTAGTGTTGAAAAACCACTTTTCGCACTTGTGTTGGTGCAGGAAACCACTTTTGCACTTGTAATAGTGTGGAAAAACACTTTTCGCACTTGTGTTAGTGTTGAAAAACCACTTTTCGCACTTGTGTTAGTGTTGAAAAACCACTTTTCGCACTTGTGTTGGTGCAGGAAACCACTTTTGCACTTGTATTAGTGTGGAAAAAACACTTTTTGCACTTGTGATAGTGTTGAAAAACCACTTTTCGCACTTGTGTTAGTGTTGAAAAACCACTTTTCGCACTTGTGTTGGTGCAGGAAACCACTTTTGCACTTGTATTAGTGTGGAAAAACCACTTTTCGCACTTGTGTTAGTGTTGAAAAACCACTTTTCGCACTTGTGTTAGTGTTGAAAAACCACTTTTCGCACTTGTGTTGGTGCAGGAAACCACTTTTGCACTTGTATTAGTGTGGAAAAACCACTTTTCGCACTTGTGTTAGTGTTGAAAAACCACTTTTCGCACTTGTGTTAGTGTTGAAAAACCACTTTTCGCACTTGTGTTGGTGCAGGAAACCACTTTTGCACTTGTATTAGTGTGGAAAAAACACTTTTTGCACTTGTGATAGTGTTGAAAAACCACTTTTCGCACTTGTGTTCGTGTTGAAAAACCACTTTTCGCACTTGTGTTGGTGCAGGAAACCACTTTTGCACTTGTATTAATGTGGAAAAAACACTTTTTGCACTTGTGATAGTGTTGAAAAACCACTTTTTGCACTTGTGTTAGTGTTGAAAAACCACTTTTAGCACTTGTGTTGGTGCAGGAAACCACTTTTGCACTTGTATTAGTGTGGAAAAAACACTTTTTGCACTTGTGATAGTGTTGAAAAACCACTTTTCGCACTTGTGTTAGTGTTGAAAAAACACTTTTCGCACTTGTGTTGGTGCAGGAAACCACTTTTGCACTTGTATTATTGTGGCAAAACCACTTTTTGCACTTGTGATAGTGTTGAAAAACCCCTTTTTCGCACTTGTGTTAGTGTTGAAAAACCACTTTTCGCACTTGTGTTGGTGCAGGAAACCACTTTTGCACTTGTATTTGTGTGGAAAAACCACTTTTTGCACTTGTGTTAGTGTTGAAAAACCACTTTTCGCACTTGTGTTAGTATTGAAAAACCACTTTTCGCACTTGTGTTGGTGCAGGAAACCACTTTTGCACTTGTATTAGTGTGGAAAAAACACTTTTTGCACTTGTGATAGTGTTGAAAAACCACTTTTCGCACTTGTGTTAGTGTTGAAAAACCACTTTTCGCACTTGTGTTGGTGCAGGAAACCACTATTGCACTTGTGTTAGTGTTGAAAAACCACTTTTCGCACTTGTGTTGGTGCAGGAAACCACTATTGCACTTGTATTATTGGGGAAAAAACACTTTTTGCACTTGTATTAGTGTGGAAAAAACACTTTTTGCACTTGTGATAGTGTTGAAAAACCACTTTTTGCACTTGTGATAGTGTTGAAAAACCACTTTTCACACTTGTGTTAGTGTTGAAAAACACTTTTCGCACTTGTGTTGGTGCAGGAAACCACTTTTGCACTTGTAATAGTGTGGAAAAACACTTTTCGCACTTGTGTTAGTGTTGAAAAACCACTTTTCGCACTTGTGTTAGTGTTGAAAAACCACTTTTCGCACTTGTGTTGGTGCAGGAAACCACTTTTGCACTTGTATTAGTGTGGAAAAAACACTTTTTGCACTTGTGTTAGTGTTGAAAAACCACTTTTCGCACTTGTGTTGGTGCAGGAAACCACTTTTGCACTTGTATTTGTGTGGAAAAAACACTTTTCGCACTTGTGTTAGTGTTGAAAAACCACTTTTCGCACTTGTGTTAGTGTTGAAAAACCACTTTTCACACTTGTGTTGGTGCAGGAAAACACTTTTGCACTTGTATTAGTGTGGAAAAAACACTTTTTGCACTTGTGATAGTGTTGAAAAACCCCCTTTTCGCACTTGTGTTAGTGTTGAAAAACCACTTTTCGCACTTGTGTTGGTGCAGGAAACCACTTTTGCACTTGTATTTGTGTGGAAAAACCACTTTTTGCACTTGTGTTAGTGTTGAAAAACCACTTTTCGCACTTGTGTTAGTGTTGAAAAACCACTTTTCGCACTTGTGTTGGTGCAGGAAACCACTATTGCACTTGTGTTAGTGTTGAAAAACCACTTTTCGCACTTGTGTTAGTGTTGATAAACCACTTTTCGCACTTGTGTTGGTGCAGGAAACCACTTTTGCACTTGTATTAGTGTGGAAAAAACACTTTTTGCACTTGTGATAGTGTTGAAAAACCACTTTTCGCACTTGTGTTAGTGTTGAAAAACCACTTTTCGCACTTGTGTTAGTGTTGATAAACCACTTTTCGCACTTGTGTTGGTGCAGGAAACCACTTTTGCACTTGTATTAGTGTGGAAAAAACACTTTTTGCACTTGTGATAGTGTTGAAAAACCACTTTTTGCACTTGTGTTAGTGTTGAAAAACCACTTTTCGCACTTGTGTTGGTGCAGGAAACCACTTTTGCACTTGTATTAGTGTGGAAAAAACACTTTTTGCACTTGTGATAGTGTTGAAAAACCACTTTTCGCACTTGTGTTAGTGTTGAAAAAACACTTTTCGCACTTGTGTTGGTGCAGGAAACCACTTTTGCACTTGTATTATTGTGGCAAAACCACTTTTTGCACTTGTGATAGTGTTGAAAAACCCCTTTTTCGCACTTGTGTTAGTGTTGAAAAACCACTTTTCGCACTTGTGTTGGTGCAGGAAACCACTTTTGCACTTGTATTTGTGTGGAAAAACCACTTTTTGCACTTGTGTTAGTGTTGAAAAACACTTTTCGCACTTGTGTTAGTGTTGAAAAACCACTTTTCGCAATTGTGTTGGTGTAGGAAACCACTTTTGCACTTGTATTAGTGTGGAAAAAACACTTTTTGCACTTGTGATAGTGTTGAAAAACCACTTTTCGCACTTGTGTTAGTGTTGAAAAACCACTTTTCGCACTTGTGTTGGTGCAGGAAACCACTATTGCACTTGTGTTAGTGTTGAAAAACCACTTTTCGCACTTGTGTTGGTGCAGGAAACCACTATTGCACTTGTATTATTGGGGAAAAAACACTTTTTGCACTTGTATTAGTGTGGAAAAAACACTTTTTGCACTTGTGATAGTGTTGAAAAACCACTTTTCGCACTTGTGTTAGTGTTGAAAAACCACTTTTCGCACTTGTGTTGGTGCAGGAAACCACTTTTGCACTTGTAATAGTGTGGTAAAACACTTTTCGCACTTGTGTTAGTGTTGAAAAACCACTTTTCGCACTTGTGTTAGTGTTGAAAAACCACTTTTCGCACTTGTGTTGGTGCAGGAAACCACTTTTGCACTTGTATTAGTGTGGAAAAAACACTTTTTGCACTTGTGATAGTGTTGAAAAACCACTTTTCGCACTTGTGTTAGTTTTGAAAAACCACTTTTCGCACTTGTGTTGGTGCAGGAAACCACTTTTGCACTTGTATTAGTGTGGAAAAACCACTTTTCGCACTTGCGTTAGTGTTGAAAAACCACTTTTCGCACTTGTGTTAGTGTTGAAAAACCACTTTTCGCACTTGTGTTGGTGCAGGAAACCACTTTTGCACTTGTATTAGTGTGGAAAAACCACTTTTCGCACTTGTGTTAGTGTTGAAAAACCACTTTTCGCACTTGTGTTAGTGTTGAAGAACCACTTTTCGCACTTGTGTTGGTGCAGGAAACCACTTTTGCACTTGTATTAGTGTGGAAAAAACACTTTTTGCACTTGTGATAGTGTTGAAAAACCACTTTTCGCACTTGTGTTCGTGTTGAAAAACCACTTTTCGCACTTGTGTTGGTGCAGGAAACCACTTTTGCACTTGTATTAATGTGGAAAAAACACTTTTTGCACTTGTGATAGTGTTGAAAAACCACTTTTTGCACTTGCGTTAGTGTTGAAAAACCACTTTTCGCACTTGTGTTGGTGCAGGAAACCACTTTTCGCACTTGTGATAGTGTGGAAAAACCACTTTTGCACTTGTATTAGTGTTGAAAAACCACTTTTCGCACTTGTGTTAGTGTTGAAAAACCACTTTTCGCACTTGTGTTGGTGCAAGAAACCACTTTTGCACTTGTATTAGTGTGGAAAAACCACTTTTTGCACTTGTGTTAGTGTTGAAAAACCACTTTTCGCACTTGTGTTAGAGTTGAAAAACCACATTCGCACTTGTGTTGGTGCAGGAAAACCACTTTTGCACTTGTATTAGTGTGGAAAAAACACTTTTTGCGCTTGTGATAGTGTTGAAAAACACCTTTTTCGCACTTGTGTTAGTGTTGAAAAACCACTTTTCGCACTTGTGTTGGTGCAGGAAACCACTTTTGCACTTGTATTAGTGTGGAAAAAAACACTTTTTGCACTTGTGATAGTGTTGAAAAACCACTTTTCGCACTTGTGTTAGTGTTGAAAAACCACTTTTCGCACTTGTGTTGGTGCAGGAAACCACTTTTGCACTTGTATTAGTGTGGAAAAACCACTTTTCGCACTTGTGTTAGTGTTGAAAAACCACTTTTCGCACTTGTGTTGGTGCCGGGAAACACTTTTGCACTTGTATTAGTGTGGAAAAACCACTTTTCGCACTTGTGTTAGTGTTGAAAAACCACTTTTCGCACTTGTGTTAGTGTTGAAAAACCACTTTTCGCACTTGTGTTGGTGCAGGAAACCACTTTTGCACTTGTATTAGTGTGGAAAAAACACTTTTTGCACTTGTGATAGTGTTGAAAAACCACTTTTCGCACTTGTGTTAGTGTTGAAAAACCACTTTTCGCACTTGTGTTAGTGTTGATAAACCACTTTTCGCACTTGTGTTGGTGCAGGAGAACCACTTTTGCACTTGTATTAGTGTGGAAAAAACACTTTTTGCACTTGTGATAGTGTTGAAAAACCACTTTTTGCACTTGTGTTAGTGTTGAAAAACCACTTTTCGCACTTGTGTTGGTGCAGGAAACCACTTTTGCACTTGTATTAGTGTGGAAAAAAACACTTTTTGCACTTGTGATAGTGTTGAAAAACCACTTTTCGCACTTGTGTTAGTGTTGAAAAAACACTTTTCGCACTTGTGTTGGTGCAGGAAACCACTTTTGCACTTGTATTATTGTGGCAAAACCACTTTTTGCACTTGTGATAGTGTTGAAAAACCCCTTTTTCGCACTTGTGTTAGTGTTGAAAACCACTTTTCGCACTTGTGTTGGTGCAGGAAACCACTTTTGCACTTGTATTTGTGTGGAAAAAACCACTTTTTGCACTTGTGTTAGTGTTGAAAAACACTTTTCGCACTTGTGTTAGTGTTGAAAAACCACTTTTCGCAATCGTGTTGGTGCAGGAACCACTTTTGCACTTGTATTAGTGTGGAAAAAACACTTTTTGCACTTGTGATAGTGTTGAAAAACCACTTTTCGCACTTGTGTTAGTGTTGAAAAACCACTTTTCGCACTTGTGTTGGTGCAGGAAACCACTATTGCACTTGTGTTAGTGTTGAAAAACCACTTTTCGCACTTGTGTTGGTGCAGGAAACCACTATTGCACTTGTATTATTGGGGAAAAAACACTTTTGCACTTGTATTAGTGTGGAAAAAACACTGTTTTGCACTTGTGATAGTGTTGAAAAACCACTTTTCGCACTTGTGTTAGTGTTGAAAACCACTTTCGCACTTGTGTTGGTGCAGGAAACCACTTTTGCACTTGTAATAGTGTGGTAAAACACTTTTCGCACTTGTGTTAGTGTTGAAAAACCACTTTTCGCACTTGTGTTAGTGTTGAAAAAACCACTTTCGCACTTGTGTTGGTGCAGGAAACCACTTTTGCACTTGTATTAGTGTGGAAAAAACACTTTTTGCACTTGTGATAGTGTTGAAAAACCACTTTTCGCACTTGTGTTAGTTTTGAAAAACCACTTTTCGCACTTGTGTTGGTGCAGGAAACCACTTTTGCACTTGTATTAGTGTGGAAAAACACTTTTCGCACTTGCGTTAGTGTGAAAACCACTTTTCGCACTGTGTTAGTGTTGAAAACCACTTTTCGCACTTGTGTTGGTGCAGGAAACCACTTTTGCACTTGTATTAGTGTGGAAAAACCACTTTTCGCACTTGTGTTAGTGTGAAAAACCACTTTTCGCACTTGTGTTAGTGTTGAGAACCACTTTTCGCACTTGTGTTGGTGCAGGAAACCACTTTTGCACTTGTATTAGTGTGGAAAAAACACTTTTTGCACTTGTGATAGTGTTGAAAAACCACTTTTCGCACTTGTGTCGTGTTGAAAAACCACTTTTCGCACTTGTGTTGGTGCAGGAACCACTATTGCACTTGTGTTAGTGTTGAAAAACCACTTTTCGCACTTGTGTTAGTGTTGATAAACCACTTTTCGCACTTGTGTTGGTGCAGGGAAACCACTTTTGCACTTGTATAGTGTGGAAAAAACACTTTTTGCACTTGTGATAGTGTTGAAAAACCACTTTTCGCACTTGTGTTAGTGTTGAAAAACACTTTTCGCACTTGTGTTAGTGTTGATAAACCACTTTTCGCACTTGTGTTGGTGCAGGAAACCACTTTTGCACTTGTATTAGTGTGGAAAAAACACTTTTTGCACTTGTGATAGTGTTGAAAAACCACTTTTTCGCACTTGTGTTAGTGTTGAAAAACCACTTTTCGCACTTGTGTTGGTGCAGGAAACCACTTTTGCACTTGTATTAGTGTGGAAAAAACACTTTTTGCACTTGTGATAGTGTTGAAAAACCACTTTTCGCACTTGTGTTAGTGTTGAAAAAACACTTTTCGCACTTGTGTTGGTGCTGGAAACCACTTTTGCACTTGTATTATTGTGGCAAAACCACTTTTTGCACTTGTGATAGTGTTGAAAAACCCTTTTTCGCACTTGTGTTAGTGTTGAAAAACCACTTTTCGCACTTGTGTTGGTGCAGGAAACCACTTTTGCACTTGTATTTGTGTGGAAAAACCACTTTTTGCACTTGTGTTAGTGTGAAAAACCACTTTTCGCACTTGTGTTAGTGTTGAAAAACCACTTTTCGCACTTGTGTTGGTGCAGGAAACCACTTTTGGACTTGTATTAGTGTGGAAAAAACAACTTTTTTGCACTTGTGATAGTGTTGAAAAACCACTTTTCGCACTTGTGTTAGTGTTGAAAAACCACTTTTCGCACCTGTGTTGGTGCAGGAAACCACTATTGCACTTGTATTATTGGGGGAAAAAACACTTTTTGCACTTGTATTAGTGTGGAAAAAACACTTTTTGCACTTGTGATAGTGTTGAAAAACCACTTTTCGCACTTGTGTTAGTGTTGAAAAACCACTTTTCACACTTGTGTTGGTGCAGGAAACCACTTTTGCACTTGTAATAGTGTGGAAAAACACTTTTCGCACTTGTGTTAGTGTTGAAAAACCACTTTTCGCACTTGTGTTAGTGTTGAAAAACCACTTTTCGCACTTGTGTGGTGCAGGAAACCACTTTGCACTTGTATTAGTGTGGAAAAAACACTTTTTGCACTTGTGATAGTGTTGAAAAACACTTTTCGCACTTGTGTTAGTGTTGAAAACACTTTCGCACTTGTGTTGGTGCAGGAAACCACTTTTGCACTTGTATTAGTGTGGAAAAACCACTTTTCGCACTTTTGTGTTCAGTGTTGAAAAACCACTTTTCGCACTTGTGTTAGTGTTGAAAAACCACTTTTCGCACTTGTGTTGGTGCAGGAAACCTGGTGCAGGAAACCACTTTTGCACTTGTATTAGTGTGGAAAAAACACTTTTTGCACTTGTGATAGTGTTGAAAAACCACTTTTCGCACTTGTGTTAGTGTTGAAAAACCACTTTTCGCACTTGTGTTAGTGTTGATAAACCACTTTTCGCACTTGTGTTGGTGCAGGAAACCACTTTTGCACTTGTATTAGTGTGGAAAAAACACTTTTTGCACTTGTGATAGTGTTGAAAAAACACTTTTCGCACTTGTGTTAGTGTTGAAAAACCACTTTTCGCACTTGTGTTGGTGCAGGAAACCACTATTGCACTTGTGTTAGTGTTGAAAAACCACTTTTCGCACTTGTGTTGGTGCAGGAAACCACTATTGCACTTGTATTATTGGGGAAAAAACACTTTTTGCACTTGTATTAGTGTGGAAAAAACACTTTTTGCACTTGTGATAGTGTTGAAAAACCACTTTTCGCACTTGTGTTAGTGTTGAAAAACCACTTTTCGCACTTGTGTTGGTGCAGGAAACCACTTTTGCACTTGTAATAGTGTGGAAAAACACTTTTCGCACTTGTGTTAGTGTTGAAAAACCACTTTTCGCACTTGTGTTAGTGTTGAAAAACCACTTTTCGCACTTGTGTTGGTGCAGGAAACCACTTTTGCACTTGTATTAGTGTGGAAAAAACACTTTTTGCACTTGTGATAGTGTTGAAAAACCACTTTTCGCACTTGTGTTAGTGTTGAAAAACCACTTTTCGCACTTGTGTTGGTGCAGGAAACCACTTTTGCACTTGTATTAGTGTGGAAAAACCACTTTTCGCACTTGTGTTAGTGTTGAAAAACCACTTTTCACACTTGTGTTAGTGTTGAAAAACCACTTTTCGCACTTGTGTTGGTGCAGGAAACCACTTTTGCACTTGTATTAGTGTGGAAAAACCACTTTTCGCACTTGTGTTAGTGTTGAAAAACCACTTTTCGCACTTGTGTTAGTGTTGAAAAACCACTTTTCGCACTTGTGTTGGTGCAGGAAACCACTTTTGCACTTGTATTAGTGTGGAAAAAACACTTTTTGCACTTGTGATAGTGTTGAAAAACCACTTTTCGCACTTGTGTTCGTGTTGAAAAACCACTTTTCGCACTTGTGTTGGTGCAGGAAACCACTTTTGCACTTGTATTAATGTGGAAAAAACACTTTTTGCACTTGTGATAGTGTTGAAAAACCACTTTTTGCACTTGTGTTAGTGTTGAAAAACCACTTTTAGCACTTGTGTTGGTGCAGGAAACCACTTTTGCACTTGTATTAGTGTGGAAAAAACACTTTTTGCACTTGTGATAGTGTTGAAAAACCACTTTTCGCACTTGTGTTAGTGTTGAAAAAACACTTTTCGCACTTGTGTTGGTGCAGGAAACCACTTTTGCACTTGTATTATTGTGGCAAAACCACTTTTTGCACTTGTGATAGTGTTGAAAAACCCCTTTTTCGCACTTGTGTTAGTGTTGAAAAACCACTTTTCGCACTTGTGTTGGTGCAGGAAACCACTTTTGCACTTGTATTTGTGTGGAAAAACCACTTTTTGCACTTGTGTTAGTGTTGAAAAACCACTTTTCGCACTTGTGTTAGTATTGAAAAACCACTTTTCGCACTTGTGTTGGTGCAGGAAACCACTTTTGCACTTGTATTAGTGTGGAAAAAACACTTTTTGCACTTGTGATAGTGTTGAAAAACCACTTTTCGCACTTGTGTTAGTGTTGAAAAACCACTTTTCGCACTTGTGTTGGTGCAGGAAACCACTATTGCACTTGTGTTAGTGTTGAAAAACCACTTTTCGCACTTGTGTTGGTGCAGGAAACCACTATTGCACTTGTATTATTGGGGAAAAAACACTTTTTGCACTTGTATTAGTGTGGAAAAAACACTTTTTGCACTTGTGATAGTGTTGAAAAACCACTTTTTGCACTTGTGATAGTGTTGAAAAACCACTTTTCGCACTTGTGTTAGTGTTGAAAAACCACTTTTCGCACTTGTGTTGGTGCAGGAAACCACTTTTGCACTTGTAATAGTGTGGAAAAACACTTTTCGCACTTGTGTTAGTGTTGAAAAACCACTTTTCGCACTTGTGTTAGTGTTGAAAAACCACTTTTCGCACTTGTGTTGGTGCAGGAAACCACTTTTGCACTTGTATTAGTGTGGAAAAAACACTTTTTGCACTTGTGTTAGTGTTGAAAAACCACTTTTCGCACTTGTGTTGGTGCAGGAAACCACTTTTGCACTTGTATTCGTGTGGAAAAAACACTTTTCGCACTTGTGTTAGTGTTGAAAAACCACTTTTCGCACTTGTGTTAGTGTTGAAAAACCACTTTTCACACTTGTGTTGGTGCAGGAAAACACTTTTGCACTTGTATTAGTGTGGAAAAAACACTTTTTGCACTTGTGATAGTGTTGAAAAACCCCTTTTTCGCACTTGTGTTAGTGTTGAAAAACCACTTTTCGCACTTGTGTTGGTGCAGGAAACCACTTTTGCACTTGTATTTGTGTGGAAAAACCACTTTTTGCACTTGTGTTAGTGTTGAAAAACCACTTTTCGCACTTGTGTTAGTGTTGAAAAACCACTTTTCGCACTTGTGTTGGTGCAGGAAACCACTATTGCACTTGTGTTAGTGTTGAAAAACCACTTTTCGCACTTGTGTTAGTGTTGATAAACCACTTTTCGCACTTGTGTTGGTGCAGGAAACCACTTTTGCACTTGTATTAGTGTGGAAAAAACACTTTTTGCACTTGTGATAGTGTTGAAAAACCACTTTTCGCACTTGTGTTAGTGTTGAAAAACCACTTTTCGCACTTGT
This sequence comes from Myxine glutinosa, assembly GCF_964187855.1. Lineage (NCBI taxonomy): Eukaryota > Metazoa > Chordata > Myxini > Myxiniformes > Myxinidae > Myxine > Myxine glutinosa. The sequence continues at coordinate 55,603 of NW_027617033.1, read as the reverse complement.
GTTAGTGTTGATAAACCACTTTTCGCACTTGTGTTGGTGCAGGAAACCACTTTTGCACTTGTATTAGTGTGGAAAAAACACTTTTTGCACTTGTGATAGTGTTGAAAAACCACTTTTTGCACTTGTGTTAGTGTTGAAAAACCACTTTTCGCACTTGTGTTGGTGCAGGAAACCACTTTTGCACTTGTATTAGTGTGGAAAAAACACTTTTTGCACTTGTGATAGTGTTGAAAAACCACTTTTCGCACTTGTGTTAGTGTTGAAAAAACACTTTTCGCACTTGTGTTGGTGCAGGAAACCACTTTTGCACTTGTATTATTGTGGCAAAACCACTTTTTGCACTTGTGATAGTGTTGAAAAACCCCTTTTTCGCACTTGTGTTAGTGTTGAAAAACCACTTTTCGCACTTGTGTTGGTGCAGGAAACCACTTTTGCACTTGTATTTGTGTGGAAAAACCACTTTTTGCACTTGTGTTAGTGTTGAAAAACACTTTTCGCACTTGTGTTAGTGTTGAAAAACCACTTTTCGCAATTGTGTTGGTGCAGGAAACCACTTTTGCACTTGTATTAGTGTGGAAAAAACACTTTTTGCACTTGTGATAGTGTTGAAAAACCACTTTTCGCACTTGTGTTAGTGTTGAAAAACCACTTTTCGCACTTGTGTTGGTGCAGGAAACCACTATTGCACTTGTGTTAGTGTTGAAAAACCACTTTTCGCACTTGTGTTGGTGCAGGAAACCACTATTGCACTTGTATTATTGGGGAAAAAAACACTTTTTGCACTTGTATTAGTGTGGAAAAAACACTTTTTGCACTTGTGATAGTGTTGAAAAACCACTTTTCGCACTTGTGTTAGTGTTGAAAAAACACTTTTCGCACTGGTGTTGGTGCAGGAAACCACTTTTGCACTTGTATTATTGTGGCAAAACCACTTTTTGCACTTGTGATAGTGTTGAAGAACCCCTTTTTCGCACTTGTGTTAGTGTTGAAAAACCACTTTTCGCACTTGTGTTGGTGCAGGAAACCACTTTTGCACTTGTATTTGTGTGGAAAAACCACTTTTTGCACTTGTGTTAGTGTTGAAAAACCCCTTTTTCGCACTTGTGTTAGTGTTGAAAAACCACTTTTCGCACTTGTGTTGGTGCAGGCAACCACTTTTGCACTTGTATTAGTGTGGAAAAAACACTTTTTGCACTTGTGATAGTGTTGAAAAACCACTTTTCGCACTTGTGTTAGTGTTGAAAAACCACTTTTCGCACTTGTGTTGGTGCAGGAAACCACTTTTGCACTTGTATTAGTGTGGAAAAACCACTTTTCGCACTTGTGTTAGTGTTGAAAACCACTTTTCGCACTTGTGTTAGTGTTGAAAAACCACTTTTCGCACTTGTGTTGGTGCAGGAAACCACTTTTGCACTTGTATTAGTGTGGAAAAAACACTTTTTGCACTTGTGATAGTGTTGAAAAACCACTTTTCGCACTTGTGTTAGTGTTAAAAAAAAACTTTCCGCACTTGTGTTGGTGCAGGAAACCACTTTTGCACTTGTATTATTGTGGCAAAACACTTTTTGCACTTGTGATAGTGTTGAAAAACCCCTTTTTCGCACTTGTGTTAGTGTTGAAAAACCACTTTTCGCACTTGTGTTGGTGCAGGAAACCACTTTTGCACTTGTATCTGTGTGGAAACACTTTTTGGACTTGTGATAGTGTTGAAAAACCACTTTTCGCACTTGTGTTAGTGTTGAAAAGCCACTTTTCGCACTTGTGTTGGTGCAGAAAACCACTTTTGCACTTGTATTAGTGTGGAAAACCACTTTTTGCACTTGTGATAGTGTTGAAAAACCCCTTTTTCGCACTTGTGTTAGTGTTGAAAAACCACTTTTCGCACTTGCGTTAGTGTTGAAAAACCACTTTTCGCACTTGTGTTGGTGCAGGAAACCACTTTTCGCACTTGTGATAGTGTGGAAAAACCACTTTTGCACTTGTATTAGTGTTGAAAAACCACTTTTCGCACTTGTGTTAGTGTTGAAAAACCACTTTTCGCACTTGTGTTGGTGCAAGAAACCACTTTTGCACTTGTATTAGTGTGGAAAAACCACTTTTTGCACTTGTGTTAGTGTTGAAAAACCACTTTTCGCACTTGTGTTAGAGTTGAATAACCACTTTTCGCACTTGTGTTGGTGCAGGAAACCACTTTTGCACTTGTATTAGTGTGGAAAAAACACTTTTTGCACTTGTGATAGTGTTGAAAAACCCCTTTTTCGCACTTGTGTTAGTGTTGAAAAACCACTTTTCGCACTTGTGTTGGTGCAGGAAACCACTTTTGCACTTGTATTAGTGTGGAAAAAACACTTTTTGCACTTGTGATAGTGTTGAAAAACCACTTTTCGCACTTGTGTTAGTGTTGAAAAACCACTTTTCGCACTTGTGTTGGTGCAGGAAACCACTTTTGCACTTGTATTAGTGTGGAAAAACCACTTTTCGCACTTGTGTTAGTGTTGAAAAACCACTTTTCGCACTTGTGTTGGTGCCGGAAACCACTTTTGCACTTGTATTAGTGTGGAAAAACCACTTTTCGCACTTGTGTTAGTGTTGAAAAACCACTTTTCGCACTTGTGTTAGTGTTGAAAAACCACTTTTCGCACTTGTGTTGGTGCAGGAAACCACTTTTGCACTTGTATTAGTGTGGAAAAAACACTTTTTGCACTTGTGATAGTGTTGAAAAACCACTTTTCGCACTTGTGTTAGTGTTGAAAAACCACTTTTCGCACTTGTGTTAGTGTTGATAAACCACTTTTCGCACTTGTGTTGGTGCAGGAAACCACTTTTGCACTTGTATTAGTGTGGAAAAAACACTTTTTGCACTTGTGATAGTGTTGAAAAACCACTTTTTGCACTTGTGTTAGTGTTGAAAAACCACTTTTCGCACTTGTGTTGGTGCAGGAAACCACTTTTGCACTTGTATTAGTGTGGAAAAAACACTTTTTGCACTTGTGATAGTGTTGAAAAACCACTTTTCGCACTTGTGTTAGTGTTGAAAAAACACTTTTCGCACTTGTGTTGGTGCAGGAAACCACTTTTGCACTTGTATTATTGTGGCAAAACCACTTTTTGCACTTGTGATAGTGTTGAAAAACCCCTTTTTCGCACTTGTGTTAGTGTTGAAAAACCACTTTTCGCACTTGTGTTGGTGCAGGAAATCACTTTTGCACTTGTATTTGTGTGGAAAAACCACTTTTTGCACTTGTGTTAGTGTTGAAAAACACTTTTCGCACTTGTGTTAGTGTTGAAAAACCACTTTTCGCAATTGTGTTGGTGCAGGAAACCACTTTTGCACTTGTATTAGTGTGGAAAAAACACTTTTTGCACTTGTGATAGTGTTGAAAAACCACTTTTCGCACTTGTGTTAGTGTTGAAAAACCACTTTTCGCACTTGTGTTGGTGCAGGAAACCACTATTGCACTTGTGTTAGTGTTGAAAAACCACTTTTCGCACTTGTGTTGGTGCAGGAAACCACTATTGCACTTGTATTATTGGGGAAAAAACACTTTTTGCACTTGTATTAGTGTGGAAAAAACACTTTTTGCACTTGTGATAGTGTTGAAAAACCACTTTTCGCACTTGTGTTAGTGTTGAAAAACCACTTTCGCACTTGTGTTGGTGCAGGAAACCACTTTTGCACTTGTAATAGTGTGGTAAAACACTTTCGCACTTGTGTTAGTGTTGAAAAACCACTTTTCGCACTTGTGTTAGTGTTGAAAAACCACTTTTCGCACTTGTGTTGGTGCAGGAAACCACTTTTGCACTTGTATTAGTGTGGAAAAAAACACTTTTTGCACTTGTGATAGTGTTGAAAAACCACTTTTCGCACTTGTGTTAGTTTTGAAAAACCACTTTTCGCACTTGTGTTGGTGCAGGAAACCACTTTTGCACTTGTATTAGTGTGGAAAAACCACTTTTCGCACTTGTGTTAGTGTTGAAAAACCACTTTTCGCACTTGTGTTGGTGCAAGAAACCACTTTTGCACTTGTATTAGTGTGGAAAAACCACTTTTTGCACTTGTGTTAGTGTTGAAAAACCACTTTTCGCACTTGTGTTAGAGTTGAATAACCACTTTTCGCACTTGTGTTGGTGCAGGAAACCACTTTTGCACTTGTATTAGTGTGGAAAAAACACTTTTTGCGCTTGTGATAGTGTTGAAAAACCCCTTTTTCGCACTTGTGTTAGTGTTGAAAAACCACTTTTCGCACTTGTGTTGGTGCAGGAAACCACTTTTGCACTTGTATTAGTGTGGAAAAAACACTTTTTGCACTTGTGATAGTGTTGAAAAACCACTTTTCGCACTTGTGTTAGTGTTGAAAAACCACTTTTCGCACTTGTGTTGGTGCAGGAAACCACTTTTGCACTTGTATTAGTGTGGAAAAACCACTTTTCGCACTTGTGTTAGTGTTGAAAAACCACTTTTCGCACTTGTGTTGGTGCCGGAAACCACTTTTGCACTTGTATTAGTGTGGAAAAACCACTTTTCGCACTTGTGTTAGTGTTGAAAAACCACTTTTCGCACTTGTGTTAGTGTTGAAAAACCACTTTTCGCACTTGTGTTGGTGCAGTAAACCACTTTTGCACTTGTATTAGTGTGGAAAAAACACTTTTTGCACTTGTGATAGTGTTGAAAAACCACTTTTCGCACTTGTGTTAGTGTTGAAAAACCACTTTTCGCACTTGTGTTAGTGTTGATAAACCACTTTTCGCACTTGTGTTGGTGCAGGAAACCACTTTTGCACTTGTATTAGTGTGGAAAAAACACTTTTTGCACTTGTGATAGTGTTGAAAAACCACTTTTTGCACTTGTGTTAGTGTTGAAAAACCACTTTTCGCACTTGTGTTGGTGCAGGAAACCACTTTTGCACTTGTATTAGTGTGGAAAAAACACTTTTTGCACTTGTGATAGTGTTGAAAAACCACTTTTCGCACTTGTGTTAGTGTTGAAAAAACACTTTTCGCACTTGTGTTGGTGCAGGAAACCACTTTTGCACTTGTATTATTGTGGCAAAACCACTTTTTGCACTTGTGATAGTGTTGAAAAACCCCTTTTTCGCACTTGTGTTAGTGTTGAAAAACCACTTTTCGCACTTGTGTTGGTGCAGGAAATCACTTTTGCACTTGTATTTGTGTGGAAAAACCACTTTTTGCACTTGTGTTAGTGTTGAAAAACACTTTTCGCACTTGTGTTAGTGTTGAAAAACCACTTTTCGCAATTGTGTTGGTGCAGGAAACCACTTTTGCACTTGTATTAGTGTGGAAAAAACACTTTTTGCACTTGTGATAGTGTTGAAAAACCACTTTTCGCACTTGTGTTAGTGTTGAAAAACCACTTTTCGCACTTGTGTTGGTGCAGGAAACCACTATTGCACTTGTGTTAGTGTTGAAAAACCACTTTTCGCACTTGTGTTGGTGCAGGAAACCACTATTGCACTTGTATTATTGGGGAAAAAACACTTTTTGCACTTGTATTAGTGTGGAAAAAACACTTTTTGCACTTGTGATAGTGTTGAAAAACCACTTTTCGCACTTGTGTTAGTGTTGAAAAACCACTTTTCGCACTTGTGTTGGTGCAGGAAACCACTTTTGCACTTGTAATAGTGTGGTAAAACACTTTTCGCACTTGTGTTAGTGTTGAAAAACCACTTTTCGCACTTGTGTTAGTGTTGAAAAACCACTTTTCGCACTTGTGTTGGTGCAGGAAACCACTTTTGCACTTGTATTAGTGTGGAAAAAACACTTTTTGCACTTGTGATAGTGTTGAAAAACCACTTTTCGCACTTGTGTTAGTTTTGAAAAACCACTTTTCGCACTTGTGTTGGTGCAGGAAACCACTTTTGCACTTGTATTAGTGTGGAAAAACCACTTTTCGCACTTGCGTTAGTGTTGAAAAACCACTTTTCGCACTTGTGTTAGTGTAGAAAAACCACTTTTCGCACTTGTGTTGGTGCAGGAAACCACTTTTGCACTTGTATTAGTGTGGAAAAACCACTTTTCACACTTGTGTTAGTGTTGAAAAACCACTTTTCGCACTTGTGTTAGTGTTGAAGAACCACTTTTCGCACTTGTGTTGGTGCAGGAAACCACTTTTGCACTTGTATTAGTGTGGAAAAAACACTTTTTGCACTTGTGATAGTGTTGAAAAACCACTTTTCGCACTTGTGTTCGTGTTGAAAAACCACTTTTCGCACTTGTGTTGGTGCAGGAAACCACTTTTGCACTTGTATTAATGTGGAAAAAACACTTTTTGCACTTGTGATAGTGTTGAAAAACCACTTTTTGCACTTGTGTTAGTGTTGAAAAACCACTTTTAGCACTTGTGTTGGTGCAGGAAACCACTTTTGCACTTGTATTAGTGTGGAAAAAACACTTTTTGGACTTGTGATAGTGTTGAAAAACCACTTTTCGCACTTGTGTTAGTGTTGAAAAGCCACTTTTCGCACTTGTGTTGGTGCAGAAAACCACTTTTGCACTTGTATTAGTGTGGAAAACCACTTTTTGCACTTGTGATAGTGTTGAAAAACCCCTTTTTCGCACTTGTGTTAGTGTTGAAAAACCACTTTTCGCACTTGCGTTAGTGTTGAAAAACCACTTTTCGCACTTGTGTTGGTGCAGGAAACCACTTTTCGCACATGTGATAGTGTGGAAAAACCACTTTTGCACTTGTATTAGTGTTGAAAAACCACTTTTCGCACTTGTGTTAGTGTTGAAAAACCACTTTTCGCACTTGTGTTGGTGCAAGAAACCACTTTTGCACTTGTATTAGTGTGGAAAAACCACTTTTTGCACTTGTGTTAGTGTTGAAAAACCACTTTTCGCACTTGTGTTAGAGTTGAAAAACCACTTTTCGCACTTGTGTTGGTGCAGGAAACCACTTTTGCACTTGTATTAGTGTGGAAAAAACACTTTTTGCGCTTGTGATAGTGTTGAAAAACCCCTTTTTCGCACTTGTGTTAGTGTTGAAAAACCACTTTTCGCACTTGTGTTGGTGCAGGAAACCACTTTTGCACTTGTATTAGTGTGGAAAAAACACTTTTTGCACTTGTGATAGTGTTGAAAAACCACTTTTCGCACTTGTGTTAGTGTTGAAAAACCACTTTTCGCACTTGTGTTGGTGCAGGAAACCACTTTTGCACTTGTATTAGTGTGGAAAAACCACTTTTCGCACTTGTGTTAGTGTTGAAAAACCACTTTTCGCACTTGTGTTGGTGCCGGAAACCACTTTTGCACTTGTATTAGTGTGGAAAAACCACTTTTCGCACTTGTGTTAGTGTTGAAAAACCACTTTTCGCACTTGTGTTAGTGTTGAAAAACCACTTTTCGCACTTGTGTTGGTGCAGGAAACCACTTTTGCACTTGTATTAGTGTGGAAAAAACACTTTTTGCACTTGTGATAGTGTTGAAAAACCACTTTTCGCACTTGTGTTCGTGTTGAAAAACCACTTTTCGCACTTGTGTTAGTGTAGAAAAACCACTTTTCGCACTTGTGTTGGTGCAGGAAACCACTTTTGCACTTGTATTAATGTGGAAAAAACACTTTTTGCACTTGTGATAGTGTTGAAAAACCACTTTTTGCACTTGTGTTAGTGTTGAAAAACCACTTTTCGCACTTGTGTTGGTGCAGGAAACCACTTTTGCACTTGTATTAGTGTGGCAAAACCACTTTTCGCACTTGTGTTAGTGTTGAAAAACCACTTTTCGCACTTGTGTTAGTGTTGAAAAACCACTTTTTGCACTTGTGTTGGTGCAGGAAACCACTTTTGCACTTGTATTAGTGTGGAAAAACCACTTTTCGCACTTGTGTTAGTGTTGAAAAACCACTTTTCGCACTTGTATTAGTGTTGAAAAACCACTTTTCGCACTTGTGTTGGTGCAGGAAAACACTTTTGCACTTGTATTAGTGTGGAAAAAACACTTTTTGCACTTGTGATAGTGTTGAAAAACCACTTTTCGCACTTGTGTTAGTGTTGAAAAACCACTTTGCGCACTTGTGTTAGTGTAGAAAAAACACTTTTCGCACTTGTGTTGGTGGAGGAAACCACTTTTGCACTTGTATTATTGTGGCAAAACCACTTTTTGCACTTGTGATAGTGTTGAAAAACCCCTTTTTCGCACTTGTGTTAGTGTTGAAAAACCACTTTTCGCACTTGTGTTGGTGCAGGAAACCACTTTTGCACTTGTATTTGTGTGGAAAAACCACTTTTTGCACTTGTGTTAGTGTTGAAAAACCACTTTTCGCACTTGTGTTAGTGTTGAAAAACCACTTTTCGCACTTGTGTTGGTGCAGGAAACCACTTTTGCACTTGTATTAGTGTGGAAAAAACACTTTTTGCACTTGTGATAGTGTTGAAAAACCACTTTTCGCACTTGTGTTAGTGTTGAAAAACCACTTTTCGCACTTGTGTTGGTGCAGGAAACCACTATTGCACTTGTGTTAGTGTTGAAAAACCACTTTTCGCACTTGTGTTGGTACAGGAAACCACTATTGCACTTGTATTATTGGGGAAAAAACACTTTTTGCACTTGTATTAGTGTGGAAAAAACACTTTTTGCACTTGTGATAGTGTTGAAAAACCACTTTTCGCACTTGTGTTAGTGTTGAAAAACCACTTTTCGCACTTGTGTTAGTGTAGAAAAAACACTTTTCGCACTTGTGTTGGTGCAGGAAACCACTTTTGCACTTGTATTATTGTGGCAAAACCACTTTTTGCACTTGTGATAGTGTTGAAAAACCCCTTTTTCGCACTTGTGTTAGTGTTGAAAAACCACTTTTCGCACTTGTGTTGGTGCAGGAAACCACTTTTGCACTTGTATTTGTGTGGAAAAACCACTTTTTGCACTTGTGTTAGTGTTGAAAAACCACTTTTCGCACTTGTGTTAGTGTTGAAAAACCACTTTTCGCACTTGTGTTGGTGCAGGAAACCACTTTTGCACTTGTATTAGTGTGGAAAAAACACTTTTTGCACTTGTGATAGTGTTGAAAAACCACTTTTCGCACTTGTGTTAGTGTTGAAAAACCACTTTTCGCACTTGTGTTGGTGCAGGAAACCACTATTGCACTTGTGTTAGTGTTGAAAAACCACTTTTCGCACTTGTGTTGGTGCAGGAAACCACTATTGCACTTGTATTATTGGGGAAAAAACACTTTTTGCACTTGTATTAGTGTGGAAAATACACTTTTTGCACTTGTGATAGTGTTGAAAAACCACTTTTCGCACTTGTGTTGGTGCAGGAAACCACTTTTGCACTTGTAATAGTGTGGAAAAACACTTTTCGCACTTGTGTTAGTGTTGAAAAACCACTTTTCGCACTTGTGTTAGTGTTGAAAAACCACTTTTCGCACTTGTGTTGGTGCAGGAAACCACTTTTGCACTTGTATTAGTGTGGAAAAAACACTTTTTGCACTTGTGATAGTGTTGAAAAACCACTTTTCGCACTTGTGTTAGTGTTGAAAAACCACTTTTCGCACTTGTGTTGGTGCAGGAAACCACTTTTGCACTTGTATTAGTGTGGAAAAACCACTTTTCGCACTTGTGTTAGTGTTGAAAAACCACTTTTCGCACTTGTGTTAGTGTTGAAAAACCACTTTTCGCACTTGTGTTGGTGCAGGAAACCACTTTTGCACTTGTATTAGTGTGGAAAAACCACTTTTCGCACTTGTGTTAGTGTTGAAAAACCACTTTTCGCACTTGTGTTAGTGTTGAAAAACCACTTTCCGCACTTGTGTTGGTGCAGGAAACCACTTTTGCACTTGTATTAGTGTGGAAAAAACACTTTTTGCACTTGTGATAGTGTTGAAAAACCACTTTTCGCACTTGTGTTCGTGTTGAAAAACCACTTTTTGCACTTGTGTTGGTGCAGGAAACCACTTTTGCATTTGTATTAATGTGGAAAAAACACTTTTTGCACTTGTGATAGTGTTGAAAAACCACTTTTTGCACTTGTGTTAGTGTTGAAAAACCACTTTTAGCACTTGTGTTGGTGCAGGAAACCACTTTTGCGCTTGTATTAGTGTGGAAAAAACACTTTTTGGACTTGTGATAGTGTTGAAAAACCAATTTTCGCACTTGTGTTAGTGTTGAAAAGCCACTTTTCGCACTTGTGTTGGTGCAGAAAACCACTTTTGCACTTGTGATAGTGTTGAAAAACCCCTTTTTCGCACTTGTGTTAGTGTTGAAAAACCACTTTTCGCACTTGCGTTAGTGTTGAAAAACCACTTTTCGCACTTGTGTTGGTGCAGGAAACCACTTTTCGCACTTGTGATAGTGTGAAAAAACCACTTTTGCACTTGTATTAGTGTTGAAAAACCACTTTTCGCACTTGTGTTAGTGTTGAAAAACCACTTTTCGCACTTGTGTTGGTGCAAGAAACCACTTTTGCACTTGTATTAGTGTGGAAAAACCACTTTTTGCACTTGTGTTAGTGTTGAAAAACCACTTTTCGCACTTGTGTTAGTGTTGAAAAACCACTTTTCGCACTTGTGTTGGTGCAGGAAACCACTTTTGCACTTGTATTAGTGTGGAAAAAACACTTTTTGCACTTGTGATAGTGTTGAAAAACCCCTTTTTCGCACTTGTGTTAGTGTTGAAAAACCACTTTTCGCACGTGTGTTGGTGCAGGAAACCACTTTTGCACTTGTATTAGTGTGGAAAAAACACTTTTTGCACTTGTGATAGTGTTGAAAAACCACTTTTCGCACTTGTGTTAGTGTTGAAAAACCACTTTTCGCACTTGTGTTGGTGCAGGAAACCACTTTTGCACTTGTATTAGTGTGGAAAAACCACTTTTCGCACTTGTGTTAGTGTTGAAAAACCACTTTTCGCACTTGTGTTAGTGTTGAAAAACCACTTTTCGCACTTGTGTTGGTGCAGGAAACCACTTTTGCACTTGTATTAGTGTGGAAAAAACACTTTTTGCACTTGTGATAGTGTTGAAAAACCACTTTTCGCACTTGTGTTAGTTTTGAAAAACCACTTTTCGCACTTGTGTTGGTGCAGGAAACCACTTTTGCACTTGTATTAGTGTGGAAAAACCACTTTTCGCACTTGCGTTAGTGTTGAAAAACCACTTTTCGCACTTGTGTTAGTGTAGAAAAACCACTTTTCGCACTTGTGTTGGTGCAGGAAACCACTTTTGCACTTGTATTAGTGTGGAAAAACCACTTTTCACACTTGTGTTAGTGTTGAAAAACCACTTTTCGCACTTGTGTTAGTGTTGAAGAACCACTTTTCGCACTTGTGTTGGTGCAGGAAACAACTTTTGCACTTGTATTAGTGTGGAAAAAACACTTTTTGCACTTGTGATAGTGTTGAAAAACCACTTTTCGCACTTGTGTTCGTGTTGAAAAACCACTTTTCGCACTTGTGTTGGTGCAGGAAACCACTTTTGCACTTGTATTAATGTGGAAAAAACACTTTTTGCACTTGTGATAGTGTTGAAAAACCACTTTTTGCACTTGTGTTAGTGTTGAAAAACCACTTTTAGCACTTGTGTTGGTGCAGGAAACCACTTTTGCACTTGTATTAGTGTGGAAAAAACACTTTTTGGACTTGTGATAGTGTTGAAAAACCACTTTTCGCACTTGTGTTAGTGTTGAAAAGCCACTTTTCGCACTTGTGTTGGTGCAGAAAACCACTTTTGCACTTGTATTAGTGTGGAAAACCACTTTTTGCACTTGTGATAGTGTTGAAAAACCCCTTTTTCGCACTTGTGTTAGTGTTGAAAAACCACTTTTCGCACTTGCGTTAGTGTTGAAAAACCACTTTTCGCACTTGTGTTGGTGCAGGAAACCACTTTTCGCACTTGTGATAGTGTGGAAAAACCACTTTTGCACTTGTATTAGTGTTGAAAAACCACTTTTCGCACTTGTGTTAGTGTTGAAAAACCACTTTTCGCACTTGTGTTGGTGCAAGAAACCACTTTTGCACTTGTATTAGTGTGGAAAAACCACTTTTTGCACTTGTGTTAGTGTTGAAAAACCACTTTTCGCACTTGTGTTAGAGTTGAAAAACCACTTTTCGCACTTGTGTTGGTGCAGGAAACCACTTTTGCACTTGTATTAGTGTGGAAAAAACACTTTTTGCGCTTGTGATAGTGTTGAAAAACCCCTTTTTCGCACTTGTGTTAGTGTTGAAAAACCACTTTTCGCACTTGTGTTGGTGCAGGAAACCACTTTTGCACTTGTATTAGTGTGGAAAAAACACTTTTTGCACTTGTGATAGTGTTGAAAAACCACTTTTCGCACTTGTGTTAGTGTTGAAAAACCACTTTTCGCACTTGTGTTGGTGCAGGAAACCACTTTTGCACTTGTATTAGTGTGGAAAAACCACTTTTCGCACTTGTGTTAGTGTTGAAAAACCACTTTTCGCACTTGTGTTGGTGCCGGAAACCACTTTTGCACTTGTATTAGTGTGGAAAAACCACTTTTCGCACTTGTGTTAGTGTTGAAAAACCACTTTTCGCACTTGTGTTAGTGTTGAAAAACCACTTTTCGCACTTGTGTTGGTGCAGGAAACCACTTTTGCACTTGTATTAGTGTGGAAAAAACACTTTTTGCACTTGTGATAGTGTTGAAAAACCACTTTTCGCACTTGTGTTCGTGTTGAAAAACCACTTTTCGCACTTGTGTTAGTGTAGAAAAACCACTTTTCGCACTTGTGTTGGTGCAGGAAACCACTTTTGCACTTGTATTAATGTGGAAAAAACACTTTTTGCACTTGTGATAGTGTTGAAAAACCACTTTTTGCACTTGTGTTAGTGTTGAAAAACCACTTTTCGCACTTGTGTTGGTGCAGGAAACCACTTTTGCACTTGTATTAGTGTGGCAAAACCACTTTTCGCACTTGTGTTAGTGTTGAAAAACCACTTTTCGCACTTGTGTTAGTGTTGAAAAACCACTTTTCGCACTTGTGTTGGTGGAGGAAACCACTTTTGCACTTGTATTAGTGTGGAAAAACCACTTTTCGCACTTGTGTTAGTGTTGAAAAACCACTTTTCGCACTTGTATTAGTGTTGAAAAACCACTTTTCGCACTTGTGTTGGTGCAGGAAAACACTTTTGCACTTGTATTAGTGTGGAAAAAACACTTTTTGCACTTGTGATAGTGTTGAAAAACCACTTTTCGCACTTGTGTTAGTGTTGAAAAACCACTTTGCGCACTTGTGTTAGTGTAGAAAAAACACTTTTCGCACTTGTGTTGGTGGAGGAAACCACTTTTGCACTTGTATTATTGTGGCAAAACCACTTTTTGCACTTGTGATAGTGTTGAAAAACCCCTTTTTCGCACTTGTGTTAGTGTTGAAAAACCACTTTTCGCACTTGTGTTGGTGCAGGAAACCACTTTTGCACTTGTATTTGTGTGGAAAAACCACTTTTTGCACTTGTGTTAGTGTTGAAAAACCACTTTTCGCACTTGTGTTAGTGTTGAAAAACCACTTTTCGCACTTGTGTTGGTGCAGGAAACCACTTTTGCACTTGTATTAGTGTGGAAAAAACACTTTTTGCACTTGTGATAGTGTTGAAAAACCACTTTTCGCACTTGTGTTAGTGTTGAAAAACCACTTTTCGCACTTGTGTTGGTGCAGGAAACCACTATTGCACTTGTGTTAGTGTTGAAAAACCACTTTTCGCACTTGTGTTGGTACAGGAAACCACTATTGCACTTGTATTATTGGGGAAAAAACACTTTTTGCACTTGTATTAGTGTGGAAAAAACACTTTTTGCACTTGTGATAGTGTTGAAAAACCACTTTTCGCACTTGTGTTAGTGTTGAAAAACCACTTTTCGCACTTGTGTTAGTGTAGAAAAAACACTTTTCGCACTTGTGTTGGTGCAGGAAACCACTTTTGCACTTGTATTATTGTGGCAAAACCACTTTTTGCACTTGTGATAGTGTTGAAAAACCCCTTTTTCGCACTTGTGTTAGTGTTGAAAAACCACTTTTCGCACTTGTGTTGGTGCAGGAAACCACTTTTGCACTTGTATTTGTGTGGAAAAACCACTTTTTGCACTTGTGTTAGTGTTGAAAAACCACTTTTCGCACTTGTGTTAGTGTTGAAAAACCACTTTTCGCACTTGTGTTGGTGCAGGAAACCACTTTTGCACTTGTATTAGTGTGGAAAAAACACTTTTTGCACTTGTGATAGTGTTGAAAAACCACTTTTCGCACTTGTGTTAGTGTTGAAAAACCACTTTTCGCACTTGTGTTGGTGCAGGAAACCACTATTGCACTTGTGTTAGTGTTGAAAAACCACTTTTCGCACTTGTGTTGGTGCAGGAAACCACTTTTGCACTTGTAATAGTGTGGAAAAACACTTTTCGCACTTGTGTTAGTGTGGAAAATACACTTTTTGCACTTGTGATAGTGTTGAAAAACCACTTTTCGCACTTGTGTTGGTGCAGGAAACCACTTTTGCACTTGTAATAGTGTGGAAAAACACTTTTCGCACTTGTGTTAGTGTTGAAAAACCACTTTTCGCACTTGTGTTAGTGTTGAAAAACCACTTTTCGCACTTGTGTTGGTGCAGGAAACCACTTTTGCACTTGTATTATTGGGGAAAAAACACTTTTTGCACTTGTATTAGTGTGGAAAATACACTTTTTGCACTTGTGATAGTGTTGAAAAACCACTTTTCGCACTTGTGTTGGTGCAGGAAACCACTTTTGCACTTGTAATAGTGTGGAAAAACACTTTTCGCACTTGTGTTAGTGTTGAAAAACCACTTTTCGCACTTGTGTTAGTGTTGAAAAACCACTTTTCGCACTTGTGTTGGTGCAGGAAACCACTTTTGCACTTGTATTAGTGTGGAAAAAACACTTTTTGCACTTGTGATAGTGTTGAAAAACCACTTTTCGCACTTGTGTTAGTGTTGAAAAACCACTTTTCGCACTTGTGTTGGTGCAGGAAACCACTTTTGCACTTGTATTAGTGTGGAAAAACCACTTTTCGCACTTGTGTTAGTGTTGAAAAACCACTTTTCGCACTTGTGTTAGTGTTGAAAAACCACTTTTCGCACTTGTGTTGGTGCAGGAAACCACTTTTGCACTTGTATTAGTGTGGAAAAACCACTTTTCGCACTTGTGTTAGTGTTGAAAAACCACTTTTCGCACTTGTGTTAGTGTTGAAAAACCACTTTCCGCACTTGTGTTGGTGCAGGAAACCACTTTTGCACTTGTATTAGTGTGGAAAAAACACTTTTTGCACTTGTGATAGTGTTGAAAAACCACTTTTCGCACTTGTGTTCGTGTTGAAAAACCACTTTTCGCACTTGTGTTGGTGCAGGAAACCACTTTTGCATTTGTATTAATGTGGAAAAAACACTTTTTGCACTTGTGATAGTGTTGAAAAACCACTTTTTGCACTTGTGTTAGTGTTGAAAAACCACTTTTAGCACTTGTGTTGGTGCAGGAAACCACTTTTGCGCTTGTATTAGTGTGGAAAAAACACTTTTTGGACTTGTGATAGTGTTGAAAAACCAATTTTCGCACTTGTGTTAGTGTTGAAAAGCCACTTTTCGCACTTGTGTTGGTGCAGAAAACCACTTTTGCACTTGTGATAGTGTTGAAAAACCCCTTTTTCGCACTTGTGTTAGTGTTGAAAAACCACTTTTCGCACTTGCGTTAGTGTTGAAAAACCACTTTTCGCACTTGTGTTGGTGCAGGAAACCACTTTTCGCACTTGTGATAGTGTGAAAAAACCACTTTTGCACTTGTATTAGTGTTGAAAAACCACTTTTCGCACTTGTGTTAGTGTTGAAAAACCACTTTTCGCACTTGTGTTGGTGCAAGAAACCACTTTTGCACTTGTATTAGTGTGGAAAAACCACTTTTTGCACTTGTGTTAGTGTTGAAAAACCACTTTTCGCACTTGTGTTAGTGTTGAAAAACCACTCTTCGCACTTGTGTTGGTGCAGGAAACCACTTTTGCACTTGTATTAGTGTGGAAAAAACACTTTTTGCACTTGTGATAGTGTTGAAAAACCCCTTTTTCGCACTTGTGTTAGTGTTGAAAAACCACTTTTCGCACGTGTGTTGGTGCAGGAAACCACTTTTGCACTTGTATTAGTGTGGAAAAAACACTTTTTGCACTTGTGATAGTGTTGAAAAACCACTTTTCGCACTTGTGTTAGTGTTGAAAAACCACTTTTCGCACTTGTGTTGGTGCAGGAAACCACTTTTGCACTTGTATTAGTGTGGAAAAACCACTTTTCGCACTTGTGTTAGTGTTGAAAAACCACTTTTCGCACTTGTGTTAGTGTTGAAAAACCACTTTTCGCACTTGTGTTGGTGCAGGAAACCACTTTTGCACTTGTATTAGTGTGGAAAAACCACTTTTCGCACTTGTGTTAGTGTTGAAAAACCACTTTTCGCACTTGTGTTAGTGTTGAAAAACCACTTTTCGCATTTGTGTTGGTGCAGGAAACCACTTTTGCACTTGTATTAGTGTGGAAAAAACACTTTTTGCACTTGTGATAGTGTTGAAAAACCACTTTTCGCACTTGTGTTCGTGTTGAAAAACCACTTTTCGCACTTGTGTTAGTGTAGAAAAACCACTTTTCGCACTTGTGTTGGTGCAGGAAACCACTTTTGCACTTGTATTAATGTGGAAAAAACACTTTTTGCACTTGTGATAGTGTTGAAAAACCACTTTTTGCACTTGTGTTAGTGTTGAAAAACCACTTTTCACACTTGTGTTGGTGCAGGAAACCACTTTTGCACTTGTATTAGTGTGGCAAAACCACTTTTCGCACTTGTGTTAGTGTTGAAAAACCACTTTTCGCACTTGTGTTAGTGTTGAAAAACCACTTTTCGCACTTGTGTTGGTGCAGGAAACCACTTTTGCACTTGTATTAGTGTGGAAAAACCACTTTTCGCACTTGTGTTAGTGTTGAAAAACCACTTTTCGCACTTGTATTAGTGTTGAAAAACCACTTTTCGCACTTGTGTTGGTGCAGGAAAACACTTTTGCACTTGTATTAGTGTGGAAAAAACACTTTTTGCACTTGTGATAGTGTTGAAAAACCACTTTTCGCACTTGTGTTAGTGTTGAAAAACCACTTTTCGCACTTGTGTTAGTGTAGAAAAACCACTTTTCGCACTTGTGTTGGTGCAGGAAACCACTTTTGCACTTCTATTAGTGTGGAAAAAACACTTTTTGCACTTGTGATAGTGTTGAAAAACCACTTTTTGCACTTGTGTTAGTGTTGAAAAACCACTTTTAGCACTTGTGTTGGTGCAGGAAACCACTTTTGCACATGCATTAGTGTGGAAAAAACACTTTTTGGACTTGTGATAGTGTTGAAAAACCACTTTTCGCACTTGTGTTAGTGTTGAAAAGCCACTTTTCGCACTTGTGTTGTTGCAGGAAACCACTTTTGCACTTGTATTAGTGTGGAAAAACCACTTTTTGCACTTGTGATAGTGTTGAAAAACCCCTTTTTCGCACTTGTGTTAGTGTTGAAAAACCACTTTTCGCACTTGTATTAGTGTTGAAAAACCACTTTTCGCACTTGTGTTGGTGCAGGAAAACACTTTTGCACTTGTATTAGTGTGGAAAAAACACTTTTTGCACTTGTGATAGTGTTGAAAAACCACTTTTCGCACTTGTGTTAGTGTTGAAAAACCACTTTTCGCACTTGTGTTAGTGTAGAAAAAACACTTTTCGCACTTGTGTTGGTGCAGGAAACCACTTTTGCACTTGTATTATTGTGGCAAAACC
Source organism: Myxine glutinosa (assembly GCF_964187855.1). Lineage (NCBI taxonomy): Eukaryota > Metazoa > Chordata > Myxini > Myxiniformes > Myxinidae > Myxine > Myxine glutinosa. Next base: position 37,847 of record NW_027617033.1, on the reverse strand, counting down.
ACTTTTTGCACTTGTGATAGTGTTGAAAAACCCCTTTTTCGCACTTGTGTTAGTGTTGAAAAACCACTTTTCGCACTTGTGTTGGTGCAGGAAACCACTTTTGCACTTGTATTTGTGTGGAAAAACCACTTTTTGCACTTGTGTTAGTGTTGAAAAACCACTTTTCGCACTTGTGTTAGTGTTGAAAAACCACTTTTCGCACTTGTGTTGGTGCAGGAAACCACTTTTGCACTTGTATTAGTGTGGAAAAAACACTTTTTGCACTTGTGATAGTGTTGAAAAACCACTTTTCGCACTTGTGTTAGTGTTGAAAAACCACTTTTCGCACTTGTGTTGGTGCAGGAAACCACTATTGCACTTGTGTTAGTGTTGAAAAACCACTTTTCGCACTTGTGTTGGTGCAGGAAACCACTATTGCACTTGTATTATTGGGGAAAAAACACTTTTTGCACTTGTATTAGTGTTGAAAAACCACTTTTTGCACTTGTGTTAGTGTTGAAAAACCACTTTTCGCACTTGTGTTGGTGCAGGAAACCACTTTTGCACTTGTATTAGTGTGGCAAAACCACTTTTCGCACTTGTGTTAGTGTTGAAAAACCACTTTTCGCACTTGTATTAGTGTTGAAAAACCACTTTTCGCACTTGTGTTGGTGCAGGAAACCACTTTTGCACTTGTATTAGTGTGGAAAAACCACTTTTCGCACTTGTGTTAGTGTTGAAAAACCACTTTTCGCACTTGTATTAGTGTGGAAAAACCACTTTTCGCACTTGTGTTGGTGCAGGAAAACACTTTTGCACTTGTATTAGTGTGGAAAAAACACTTTTTGCACTTGTGATAGTGTTGAAAAACCACTTTTCGCACTTGTGTTAGTGTTGAAAAACCACTTTGCGCACTTGTGTTAGTGTAGAAAAAACACTTTTCGCACTTGTGTTGGTGGAGGAAACCACTTTTGCACTTGTATTATTGTGGCAAAACCACTTTTTGCACTTGTGATAGTGTTGAAAAACCCCTTTTTCGCACTTGTGTTAGTGTTGAAAAACCACTTTTCGCACTTGTGTTGGTGCAGGAAACCACTTTTGCACTTGTATTTGTGTGGAAAAACCACTTTTTGCACTTGTGTTAGTGTTGAAAAACCACTTTTCGCACTTGTGTTAGTGTTGAAAAACCACTTTTCGCACTTGTGTTGGTGCAGGAAACCACTTTTGCACTTGTATTAGTGTGGAAAAAACACTTTTTGCACTTGTGATAGTGTTGAAAAACCACTTTTCGCACTTGTGTTAGTGTTGAAAAACCACTTTTCGCACTTGTGTTGGTGCAGGAAACCACTATTGCACTTGTGTTAGTGTTGAAAAACCACTTTTCGCACTTGTGTTGGTGCAGGAAACCACTATTGCACTTGTATTATTGGGGAAAAAACACTTTTTGCACTTGTATTAGTGTGGAAAAAACACTTTTTGCACTTGTGATAGTGTTGAAAAACCACTTTTCGCACTTGTGTTAGTGTTGAAAAACCACTTTTCGCACTTGTGTTAGTGTAGAAAAAACACTTTTCGCACTTGTGTTGGTGCAGGAAACCACTTTTGCACTTGTATTATTGTGGCAAAACCACTTTTTGCACTTGTGATAGTGTTGAAAAACCCCTTTTTCGCACTTGTGTTAGTGTTGAAAAACCACTTTTCGCACTTGTGTTGGTGCAGGAAACCACTTTTGCACTTGTATTTGTGTGGAAAAACCACTTTTTGCACTTGTGTTAGTGTTGAAAAACCACTTTTCGCACTTGTGTTAGTGTTGAAAAACCACTTTTCGCACTTGTGTTGGTGCAGGAAACCACTTTTGCACTTGTATTAGTGTGGAAAAAACACTTTTTGCACTTGTGATAGTGTTGAAAAACCACTTTTCGCACTTGTGTTAGTGTTGAAAAACCACTTTTCGCACTTGTGTTGGTGCAGGAAACCACTATTGCACTTGTGTTAGTGTTGAAAAACCACTTTTCGCACTTGTGTTGGTGCAGGAAACCACTATTGCACTTGTATTATTGGGGAAAAAACACTTTTTGCACTTGTATTAGTGTGGAAAAAACACTTTTTGCACTTGTGATAGTGTTGAAAAACCACTTTTCGCACTTGTGTTGGTGCAGGAAACCACTTTTGCACTTGTAATAGTGTGGAAAAACACTTTTCGCACTTGTGTTAGTGTTGAAAAACCACTTTTCGCACTTGTGTTAGTGTTGAAAAACCACTTTTCGCACTTGTGTTGGTGCAGGAAACCACTTTTGCACTTGTATTAGTGTGGAAAAAACACTTTTTGCACTTGTGATAGTGTTGAAAAACCACTTTTCGCACTTGTGTTAGTGTTGAAAAACCACTTTTCGCACTTGTGTTGGTGCAGGAAACCACTATTGCACTTGTGTTAGTGTTGAAAAACCACTTTTCGCACTTGTGTTGGTGCAGGAAACCACTATTGCACTTGTATTATTGGGGAAAAAACACTTTTTGCACTTGTATTAGTGTGGAAAAAACACTTTTTGCACTTGTGATAGTGTTGAAAAACCACTTTTCGCACTTGTTTTGGTGCAGGAAACCACTTTTGCACTTGTAATAGTGTGGAAAAACACTTTTCGCACTTGTGTTAGTGTTGAAAAACCACTTTTCGCACTTGTGTTAGTGTTGAAAAACCACTTTTCGCACTTGTGTTGGTGCAGGAAACCACTTTTGCACTTGTATTAGTGTGGAAAAAACACTTTTTGCACTTGTGATAGTGTTGAAAAACCACTTTTCGCACTTGTGTTAGTGTTGAAAAACCACTTTTCGCACTTGTGTTGGTGCAGAAAACCACTTTTGCACTTGTATTAGTGTGGAAAACCACTTTTCGCACTTGTGTTAGTGTTGAAAAACCACTTTTCGCACTTGTGTTAGTGTTGAAAAACCACTTTTCGCACTTGTGTTGGTGCAGGAAACCACTTTTGCACTTGTATTAGTGTGGAAAAACCACTTTTCGCACTTGTGTTAGTGTTGAAAAACCACTTTTCGCACTTGTGTTAGTGTTGAAAAACCACTTTTCGCACTTGTGTTGGTGCAGGAAACCACTTTTGCACATGTATTAGTGTGGAAAAAACACTTTTTGCACTTGTGATAGTGTTGAAAAACCACTTTTCGCACTTGTGTTCGTGTTGAAAAACCACTTTTCGCACTTGTGTTGGTGCAGGAAACCACTTTTGCACTTGTATTAATGTGGAAAAAACACTTTTTGCACTTGTGATAGTGTTGAAAAACCACTTTTTGCACTTGTGTTAGTGTTGAAAAACCACTTTTAGCACTTGTGTTGGTGCAGGAAACCACTTTTGCGCTTGTATTAGTGTGGAAAAAACACTTTTTGGACTTGTGATAGTGTTGAAAAACCACTTTTCGCACTTGTGTTGGTGCAGGAAACCACTATTGCACTTGTGTTAGTGTTGAAAAACCCCTTTTCGCACTTGTGTTGGTGCAGGAAACCACTTTTGCACTTGTATTTGTGTGGAAAAACCACTTTTTGCACTTGTGTTAGTGTTGAAAAACCACTTTTCGCACTTGTGTTAGTGTTGAAAAACCACTTTTCGCACTTGTGTTGGTGCAGGAAACCACTTTTGCACTTGTATTAGTGTGGAAAAAACACTTTTTGCACTTGTGATAGTGTTGAAAAACCACTTTTCGCACTTGTGTTAGTGTTGAAAAACCACTTTTCGCACTTGTGTTGGTGCAGGAAACCACTATTGCACTTGTGTTAGTGTTGAAAAACCACTTTTCGCACTTGTGTTGGTGCAGGAAACCACTATTGCACTTGTATTATTGGGGAAAAAACACTTTTTGCACTTGTATTAGTGTGGAAAAAACACTTTTTGCACTTGTGATAGTGTTGAAAAACCACTTTTCGCACTTGTGTTGGTGCAGGAAACCACTTTTGCACTTGTATTAGTGTGGAAAAAACACTTTTTGCAGTTGTGATAGTGTTGAAAAACCACTTTTCGCACTTGTGTTCGTGTTGAAAAACCACTTTCGCACTTGTGTTAGTGTAGAAAAACCACTTTTCGCACTTGTGTTGGTGCAGGAAACCACTTTTGCACTTGTATTAATGTGGAAAAAACACTTTTTGCACTTGTGATAGTGTTGAAAAACCACTTTTTGCACTTGTGTTAGTGTTGAAAAACCACTTTTCGCACTTGTGTTGGTGCAGGAAACCACTTTTGCACTTGTATTAGTGTGGCAAAACCACTTTTCGCACTTGTGTTAGTGTTGAAAAACCACTTTTCGCACTTGTATTAGTGTTGAAAAACCACTTTTCGCACTTGTGTTGGTGCAGGAAACCACTTTTGCACTTGTATTAGTGTGGAAAAACCACTTTTCGCACTTGTGTTAGTGTTGAAAAACCACTTTTCGCACTTGTATTAGTGTGGAAAAACCACTTTTCGCACTTGTGTTGGTGCAGGAAAACACTTTTGCACTTGTATTAGTGTGGAAAAAACACTTTTTGCACTTGTGATAGTGTTGAAAAACCACTTTTCGCACTTGTGTTAGTGTTGAAAAACCACTTTGCGCACTTGTGTTAGTGTAGAAAAAACACTTTTCGCACTTGTGTTGGTGGAGGAAACCACTTTTGCACTTGTATTATTGTGGCAAAACCACTTTTTGCACTTGTGATAGTGTTGAAAAACCCCTTTTTCGCACTTGTGTTAGTGTTGAAAAACCACTTTTCGCACTTGTGTTGGTGCAGGAAACCACTTTTGCACTTGTATTTGTGTGGAAAAACCACTTTTTGCACATGTGTTAGTGTTGAAAAACCACTTTTCGCACTTGTGTTAGTGTTGAAAAACCACTTTTCGCACTTGTGTTGGTGCAGGAAACCACTTTTGCACTTGTATTAGTGTGGAAAAAACACTTTTTGCACTTGTGATAGTGTTGAAAAACCACTTTTCGCACTTGTGTTAGTGTTGAAAAACCACTTTTCGCACTTGTGTTGGTGCAGGAAACCACTATTGCACTTGTGTTAGTGTTGAAAAACCACTTTTCGCACTTGTGTTGGTGCAGGAAACCACTATTGCACTTGTATTATTGGGGAAAAAACACTTTTTGCACTTGTATTAGTGTGGAAAAAACACTTTTTGCACTTGTGATAGTGTTGAAAAACCACTTTTCGCACTTGTGTTAGTGTTGAAAAACCACTTTTCGCACTTGTGTTAGTGTAGAAAAAACACTTTTCGCACTTGTGTTGGTGCAGGAAACCACTTTTGCACTTGTATTATTGTGGCAAAACCACTTTTTGCACTTGTGATAGTGTTGAAAAACCCCTTTTTCGCACTTGTGTTAGTGTTGAAAAACCACTTTTCGCACTTGTGTTGGTGCAGGAAACCACTTTTGCACTTGTATTTGTGTGGAAAAACCACTTTTTGCACTTGTGTTAGTGTTGAAAAACCACTTTTCGCACTTGTGTTAGTGTTGAAAAACCACTTTTCGCACTTGTGTTGGTGCAGGAAACCACTTTTGCACTTGTATTAGTGTGGAAAAAACACTTTTTGCACTTGTGATATTGTTGAAAAACCACTTTTCGCACTTGTGTTAGTGTTGAAAAACCACTTTTCGCACTTGTGTTGGTGCAGGAAACCACTATTGCACTTGTGTTAGTGTTGAAAAACCACTTTTCGCACTTGTGTTGGTGCAGGAAACCACTATTGCACTTGTATTATTGGGGAAAAAACACTTTTTGCACTTGTATTAGTGTGGAAAAAACACTTTTTGCACTTGTGATAGTGTTGAAAAACCACTTTTCGCACTTGTGTTGGTGCAGGAAACCACTTTTGCACTTGTAATAGTGTGGAAAAACACTTTTCGCACTTGTGTTAGTGTTGAAAAACCACTTTTCGCACTTGTGTTAGTGTTGAAAAACCACTTTTCGCACTTGTGTTGGTGCAGGAAACCACTTTTGCACTTGTATTAGTGTGGAAAAAACACTTTTTGCACTTGTGATAGTGTTGAAAAACCACTTTTCGCACTTGTGTTAGTGTTGAAAAACCACTTTTCGCACTTGTGTTGGTGCAGGAAACCACTATTGCACTTGTGTTAGTGTTGAAAAACCACTTTTCGCACTTGTGTTGGTGCAGGAAACCACTATTGCACTTGTATTATTGGGGAAAAAACACTTTTTGCACTTGTATTAGTGTGGAAAAAACACTTTTTGCACTTGTGATAGTGTTGAAAAACCACTTTTCGCACTTGTTTTGGTGCAGGAAACCACTTTTGCACTTGTAATAGTGTGGAAAAACACTTTTCGCACTTGTGTTAGTGTTGAAAAACCACTTTTCGCACTTGTGTTAGTGTTGAAAAACCACTTTTCGCACTTGTGTTGGTGCAGGAAACCACTTTTGCACTTGTATTAGTGTGGAAAAAACACTTTTTGCACTTGTGATAGTGTTGAAAAACCACTTTTCGCACTTGTGTTAGTGTTGAAAAACCACTTTTCGCACTTGTGTTGGTGCAGAAAACCACTTTTGCACTTGTATTAGTGTGGAAAACCACTTTTCGCACTTGTGTTAGTGTTGAAAAACCACTTTTCGCACTTGTGTTAGTGTTGAAAAACCACTTTTCGCACTTGTGTTGGTGCAGGAAACCACTTTTGCACTTGTATTAGTGTGGAAAAACCACTTTTCGCACTTGTGTTAGTGTTGAAAAACCACTTTTCACACTTGTGTTAGTGTTGAAAAACCACTTTTCGCACTTGTGTTGGTGCAGGAAACCACTTTTGCACATGTATTAGTGTGGAAAAAACACTTTTTGCACTTGTGATAGTGTTGAAAAACCACTTTTCGCACTTGTGTTCGTGTTGAAAAACCACTTTTCGCACTTGTGTTGGTGCAGGAAACCACTTTTGCACTTGTATTAATGTGGAAAAAACACTTTTTGCACTTGTGATAGTGTTGAAAAACCACTTTTTGCACTTGTGTTAGTGTTGAAAAACCACTTTTAGCACTTGTGTTGGTGCAGGAAACCACTTTTGCGCTTGTATTAGTGTGGAAAAAACACTTTTTGGACTTGTGATAGTGTTGAAAAACCACTTTTCGCACTTGTATTAGTGTTGAAAAACCACTTTTCGCACTTGTGTTGGTGCAGGAAAACACTTTTGCACTTGTATTAGTGTGGAAAAAACACTTTTTGCACCTGTGATAGTGTTGAAAAACCACTTTTCGCACTTGTGTTAGTGTTGAAAAACCACTTTGCGCACTTGTGTTAGTGTAGAAAAAACACTTTTCGCACTTGTGTTGGTGGAGGAAACCACTTTTGCACTTGTATTATTGTGGCAAAACCACTTTTTGCACTTGTGATAGTGTTGAAAAACCCCTTTTTCGCACTTGTGTTAGTGTTGAAAAACCACTTTTCGCACTTGTGTTGGTGCAGGAAACCACTTTTGCACTTGTATTTGTGTGGAAAAACCACTTTTTGCACTTGTGTTAGTGTTGAAAAACCACTTTTCGCACTTGTGTTAGTGTTGAAAAACCACTTTTCGCACTTGTGTTGGTGCAGGAAACCACTTTTGCACTTGTATTAGTGTGGAAAAAACACTTTTTGCACTTGTGATAGTGTTGAAAAACCACTTTTCGCACTTGTGTTAGTGTTGAAAAACCACTTTTCGCACTTGTGTTGGTGCAGGAAACCACTATTGCACTTGTGTTAGTGTTGAAAAACCACTTTTCGCACTTGTGTTGGTGCAGGAAACCACTATTGCACTTGTATTATTGGGGAAAAAACACTTTTTGCACTTGTATTAGTGTGGAAAAAACACTTTTTGCACTTGTGATAGTGTTGAAAAACCACTTTTCGCACTTGTGTTAGTGTTGAAAAACCACTTTTCGCACTTGTGTTAGTGTAGAAAAAACACTTTTCGCACTTGTGTTGGTGCAGGAAACCACTTTTGCACTTGTATTATTGTGGCAAAACCACTTTTTGCACTTGTGATAGTGTTGAAAAACCCCTTTTTCGCACTTGTGTTAGTGTTGAAAAACCACTTTTCGCACTTGTGTTGGTGCAGGAAACCACTTTTGCACTTGTATTTGTGTGGAAAAACCACTTTTTGCACTTGTGTTAGTGTTGAAAAACCACTTTTCGCACTTGTGTTAGTGTTGAAAAACCACTTTTCGCACTTGTGTTGGTGCAGGAAACCACTTTTGCACTTGTATTAGTGTGGAAAAAACACTTTTTGCACTTGTGATAGTGTTGAAAAACCACTTTTCGCACTTGTGTTAGTGTTGAAAAACCACTTTTCGCACTTGTGTTGGTGCAGGAAACCACTATTGCACTTGTGTTAGTGTTGAAAAACCACTTTTCGCACTTGTGTTGGTGCAGGAAACCACTATTGCACTTGTATTATTGGGGAAAAAACACTTTTTGCACTTATATTAGTGTGGAAAAAACACTTTTTGCACTTGTGATAGTGTTGAAAAACCACTTTTCGCACTTGTGTTGGTGCAGGAAACCACTTTTGCACTTGTAATAGTGTGGAAAAACACTTTTCGCACTTGTGTTAGTGTTGAAAAACCACTTTTCGCACTTGTGTTAGTGTTGAAAAACCACTTTTAGCACTTGTGTTGGTGCAGGAAACCACTTTTGCACTTGTATTAGTGTGGAAAAAACACTTTTTGCACTTGTGATAGTGTTGAAAAACCACTTTTCGCACTTGTGTTAGTGTTGAAAAACCACTTTTCGCACTTGTGTTGGTGCAGGAAACCACTTTTGCACTTGTATTAGTGTGGAAAAACCACTTTTCGCACTTGTATTAGTGTTGAAAAACCACTTTTCGCACTTGTGTTAGTGTTGAAAAACCACTTTTCGCACTTGTGTTGGTGCAGGAAACCACTTTTGCACTTGTATTAGTGTGGAAAAACCACTTTTCGCACTTGTGTTAGTGTTGAAAAACCACTTTTCGCACTTGTGTTAGTGTTGAAAAACCACTTTTCGCACTTGTGTTGGTGCAGGAAACCACTTTTGCACTTGTATTAGTGTGGAAAAAACACTTTTTGCACTTGTGATAGTGTTGAAAAACCACTTTTCGCACTTTTGTTCGTGTTGAAAAACCACTTTTCGCACTTGTGTTGGTGCAGGAAACCACTTTTGCACTTGTATTAATGTGGAAAAAACACTTTTTGCACTTGTGATAGTGTTGAAAAACCACTTTTTGCACTTGTGTTAGTGTTGAAAAACCACTTTTAGCACTTGTGTTGGTGCAGGAAACCACTTTTGCGCTTGTATTAGTGTGGAAAAAACACTTTTTGGACTTGTGATAGTGTTGAAAAACCAATTTTCGCACTTGTGTTAGTGTTGAAAAGCCACTTTTCGCACTTGTGTTGGTGCAGAAAACCACTTTTGCACTTCCATTATTGTGGAAAACCACTTTTTGCACTTGTGATAGTGTTGAAAAACCCCTTTTTCGCACTTGTGTTAGTGTTGAAAAACCACTTTTCGCACTTGCGTTAGTGTTGAAAAACCACTTTTTGCACTTGTGTTGGTGCAGGAAACCACTTTTCGCACTTGTGATAGTGTGGAAAAACCACTTTTGCACTTGTATTAGTGTTGAAAAACCACTTTTCGCACTTGTGTTAGTGTTGAAAAACCACTTTTCACCCTTGTGTTGGTGCAATAAACCACTTTTGCACTTGTGCAAAATACAAGTGCAAAAGTGGTTTATTGCACCAACACAAGGGTGAAAAGTGGTTTTTGCACTTGTGTTAGTGTTGAAAAACCACTTTTCGCACTTGTGTTAGTGTTGAAAAACCACTTTTCGCACTTGTGTTGGTGCAGGAAACCACTTTTGCACTTGTATTAGTGTGGACAAAACACTTTTTGCACTTGTGATAGTGTTGAAAAACCCCTTTTTCGCACTTGTGTTAGTGTTGAAAAACCACTTTTCGCACGTGTGTTGGTGCAGGAAACCACTTTTGCACTTGTATTAGTGTGGAAAAAACACTTTTTGCACTTGTGATAGTGTTGAAAAACCACTTTTCGCACTTGTGTTAGTGTTGAAAAACCACTTTTCGCACTTGTGTTGGTGCAGGAAACCACTTTTGCACATGTATAAGTGTGGAAAAACCACTTTTCGCACTTGTGTTAGTGTTGAAAAACCACTTTTCGCACTTGTGTTAGTGTTGAAAAACCACTTTTCGCACTTGTGTTGGTGCAGGAAACCACTTTTGCACTTGTATTAGTGTGGAAAAACCACTTTTCGCACTTGTGTTAGTGTTGAAAAACCACTTTTCGCACTTGTGTTAGTGTTGAAAAACCACTTTTCGCATTTGTGTTGGTGCAGGAAACCACTTTTGCACTTGTATTAGTGTGGAAAAAACACTTTTTGCACTTGTGATAGTGTTGAAAAACCACTTTTCGCACTTGTGTTCGTGTTGAAAAACCACTTTTCGCACTTGTGTTAGTGTAGAAAAACCACTTTTCGCACTTGTGTTGGTGCAGGAAACCACTTTTGCACTTGTATTAATGTGGAAAAAACACTTTTTGCACTTGTGATAGTGTTGAAAAACCACTTTTTGCACTTGTGTTAGTGTTGAAAAACCACTTTTCGCACTTGTGTTGGTGCAGGAAACCACTTTTGCACTTGTATTAGTGTGGCAAAACCACTTTTCGCACTTGTGTTAGTGTTGAAAAACCACTTTTCGCACTTGTGTTAGTGTTGAAAAACCACTTTTCGCACTTGTGTTGGTGCAGGAAACCACTGTTGCACTTGTATTAGTGTGGAAAAACCACTTTTCGCACTTGTGTTAGTGTTGAAAAACCACTTTTCGCACTTGTATTAGTGTTGAAAAACCACTTTTCGCACTTGTGTTGGTGCAGGAAAACACTTTTGCACTTGTATTAGTGTGGAAAAAACACTTTTTGCACTTGTGATAGTGTTGAAAAACCACTTTTCGCACTTGTGTTAGTGTTGAAAAACCACTTTTCGCACTTGTGTTAGTGTAGAAAAACCACTTTTCGCACTTGTGTTGGTGCAGGAAACCACTTTTGCACTTCTATTAGTGTGGAAAAAACACTTTTTGCACTTGTGATAGTGTTGAAAAACCACTTTTTGCACTTGTGTTAGTGTTGAAAAACCACTTTTAGCACTTGTGTTGGTGCAGGAAACCACTTTTGCAAATGCATTAGTGTGGAAAAAACACTTTTTGGACTTGTGATAGTGTTGAAAAACCACTTTTCGCACTTGTGTTAGTGTTGAAAAGCCACTTTTCGCACTTGTGTTGTTGCAGGAAACCACTTTTGCACTTGTATTAGTGTGGAAAAACCACTTTTTGCACTTGTGATAGTGTTGAAAAACCCCTTTTTCGCACTTGTGTTAGTGTTGAAAAACCACTTTTCGCACTTGTGTTGGTGCAGGCAACCACTTTTGCACTTGTATTAGTGTGGAAAAAACACTTTTTGCACTTGTGATAGTGTTGAAAAACCACTTTTCGCACTTATGTTAGTGTTGAAAAACCACTTTTCGCACTTGTGTTGGTGCAGGAAACCACTTTTGCACTTGTATTAGTGTGGAAAAACCACTTTTCGCACTTGTGTTAGTGTTGAAAAACCACTTTTCGCACTTGTGTTAGTGTTGAAAAACCACTTTTCGCACTTGTGTTGGTGCAGGAAACCACTTTTGCACTTGTATTAGTGTGGAAAAAACACTTTTTGCACTTGTGATAGTGTTGAAAAACCACTTTTCGCACTTGTGTTAGTGTTGAAAAACCACTTTTCGCACTTGTGTTAGTGTTGATAAACCACTTTTCGCACTTGTGTTGGTGCAGGAAACCACTTTTGCACTTGTATTAGTGTGGAAAAAACACTTTTTGCACTTGTGATAGTGTTGAAAAACCACTTTTCGCACTTGTGTTAGTGTTGAAAAACCACTATTGCACTTGTATTAGTGTGGAAAAAACACTTTTTGCACTTGTGATAGTGTTGAAAAACCGCTTTTCGCACTTGTGTTAGTGTTGAAAAAACACTTTTCGCACTTGTGTTGGTGCAGGAAACCACTTTTGCACTTGTATTATTGTGGCAAAACCACTTTTTGCACTTGTGATAGTGTTGAAAAACCCCTTTTTCGCACTTGTGTTAGTGTTGAAAAACCACTTTTCGCACTTGTGTTGGTGCAGGAAACCACTTTTGCACTTGTATTTGTGTGGAAAAACCACTTTTTGCACTTGTGTTAGTGTTGAAAAACCACTTTTCGCACTTGTGTTAGTGTTGAAAAACCACTTTTCGCACTTGTGTTGGTGCAGGAAACCACTTTTGCACTTGTATTAGTGTGGAAAAAACACTTTTTGCACTTGTGATAGTGTTGAAAAACCACTTTTCGCACTTGTGTTAGTGTTGAAAAACCACTTTTCGCACTTGTGTTGGTGCAGGAAACCACTATTGCACTTGTGTTAGTGTTGAAAAACCACTTTTCGCACTTGTGTTGGTGCAGGAAACCACTATTGCACTTGTATTATTGGGGAAAAAACACTTTTTGCACTTGTATTAGTGTGGAAAAAACACTTTTTGCACTTGTGATAGTGTTGAAAAACTACTTTTTGCACTTGTGATAGTGTTGAAAAACCACTTTTCGCACTTGTGTTAGTGTTGAAAAACCACTTTTCGCACTTGTGTTGGTGCAGGAAACCACTTTTGCACTTGTAATAGTGTGGAAAAACACTTTTCGCACTTGTGTTAGTGTTGAAAAACCACTTTTCACACTTGTGTTAGTGTTGAAAAACCACTTTTCGCACTTGTGTTGGTGCAGGAAACCACTTTTGCACTTGTATTAGTGTGGAAAAAACACTTTTTGCACTTGTGTTAGTGTTGAAAAACCACTTTTTCGCACTAGTGTTAGTGTTGAAAAACCACTTTTCGCACTTGTGTTGGTGCAGGAAACCACTTTTGCACTTGTATTTGTGTGGAAAAACCACTTTTTGCACTTGTGTTAGTGTTGAAAAAACACTTTTCGCACTTGTGTTAGTGTTGAAAAAACACTTTTCGCACTTGTGTTGGTGCAGGAAACCACTATTGCACTTGTGTTAGTGTTGAAAAACCACTTTTCGCACTTGTGTTAGTGTTGATAAACCACTTTTCGCACTTGTGTTGGTGCAGGAAACCACTTTTGCACTTATATTAGTGTGGAAAAAACACTTTTTGCACTTGTGATAGTGTTGAAAAACCACTTTTCGCACTTGTGTTAGTGTTGAAAAACCACTTTTCGCACTTGTGTTAGTGTTGATAAACCACTTTTCGCACTTGTGTTGGTGCAGGAAACCACTTTTGCACTTGTATTAGTGTGGAAAAAACACTTTTTGCACTTGTGATAGTGTTGAAAAACCACTTTTCGCACTTGTGTTAGTGTTGAAAAACCACTTTTCGCACTTGTGTTGGTGCAGGAAACCACTTTTGCACTTGTATTAGTGTGGAAAAAACACTTTTTGCACTTGTGATAGTGTTGAAAAACCACTTTTCGCACTTGTGTTAGTGTTGAAAAAACACTTTTCGCACTTGTGTTGGTGCAGGAAACCACTTTTGCACTTATATTATTGTGGCAAAACCACTTTTTGCACTTGTGATAGTGTTGAAAAACCCCTTTTTCGCACTTGTGTTAGTGTTGAAAAACCACTTTTCGCACTTGTGTTGGTGCAGGAAACCACTTTTGCACTTGTATTTGTGTGGAAAAACCACTTTTTGCACTCGTGTTAGTGTTGAAAAACCACTTTTCGCACTTGTGTTAGTGTTGAAAAACCACTTTTCGCACTTGTGTTGGTGCAGGAAACCACTTTTGCACTTGTATTAGTGTGGAAAAAACACTTTTTGCACTTGTGATAGTGTTGAAAAACCACTTTTCGCACTTGTGTTAGTGTTGAAAAACCACTTTTCGCACTTGTGTTGGTGCAGGAAACCACTATTGCACTTGTGTTAGTGTTGAAAAACCACTTTTCGCACTTGTGTTGGTGCAGGAAACCACTATTGCACTTGTATTATTGGGGAAAAAACACTTTTTGCACTTGTGATAGTGTTGAAAAACCACTTTTCGCACTTGTGTTGGTGCAGGAAACCACTTTTGCACTTGTATTAGTGTGGAAAAAACACTTTTTGCACTTGTGATAGTGTTGAAAAACCACTTTTCGCACTTATGTTCGTGTTGAAAAACCACTTTTCGCACTTGTGTTAGTGTAGAAAAACCACTTTTCGCACTTGTGTTGGTGCAGGAAACCACTTTTGCACTTGTATTAATGTGGAAAAAACACTTTTTGCACTTGTGATAGTGTTGAAAAACCACTTTTTGCACTTGTGTTAGTGTTGAAAAACCACTTTTCGCACTTGTGTTGGTGCAGGAAACCACTTTTGCACTTGTATTAGTGTGGCAAAACCACTTTTCGCACTTGTGTTAGTGTTGAAAAACCACTTTTCGCACTTGTGTTAGTGTTGAAAAACCACTTTTCGCACTTGTGTTGGTGCAGGAAACCACTTTTGCACTTGTATTAGTGTGGAAAAACCACTTTTCGCACTTGTGTTAGTGTTGAAAAACCACTTTTCGCACTTGTATTAGTGTTGAAAAACCACTTTTCGCACTTGTGTTGGTGCAGGAAAACACTTTTGCACTTGTATTAGTGTGGAAAAAACACTTTTTGCACTTGTGATAGTGTTGAAAAACCACTTTTCGCACTTGTGTTAGTGTTGAAAAACCACTTTTCGCACTTGTGTTAGTGTAGAAAAAACACTTTTCGCACTTGTGTTGGTGCAGGAAACCACTTTTGCACTTGTATTATTGTGGCAAAACCACTTTTTGCACTTGTGATAGTGTTGAAAAACCCCTTTTTCGCACTTGTGTTAGTGTTGAAAAACCACTTTTCGCACTTGTGTTGGTGCAGGAAACCACTTTTGCACTTGTATTTGTGTGGAAAAACCACTTTTTGCACTTGTGTTAGTGTTGAAAAACCACTTTTCGCACTTGTGTTAGTGTTGAAAAACCACTTTTCGCACTTGTGTTAGTGTTGAAAAACCACTTTTCGCACTTGTGTTGGTGCAGGAAACCACTTTTGCACTTGTATTAGTGTGGAAAAAACACTTTTTGCACTTGTGATAGTGTTGAAAAACCACTTTTCGCACTTGTGTTAGTGTTGAAAAACCACTTTTCGCACTTGTGTTGGTGCAGGAAACCACTATTGCACTTGTGTTAGTGTTGAAAAACCACTTTTCGCACTTGTGTTGGTGCAGGAAACCAGTATTGCACTTGTATTATTGGGGAAAAAACACTTTTTGCACTTGTATTAGTGTGGAAAAAACACTTTTTGCACTTGTGATAGTGTTGAAAAACCACTTTTCGCACTTGTGTTGGTGCAGGAAACCACTTTTGCACTTGTATTAGTGTGGAAAAAACACTTTTTGCACTTGTGATAGTGTTGAAAAACCACTTTTCGCACTTGTGTTCGTGTTGAAAAACCACTTTCGCACTTGTGTTAGTGTAGAAAAACCACTTTTCGCACTTGTGTTGGTGCAGGAAACCACTTTTGCACTTGTATTAATGTGGAAAAAACACTTTTTGCACTTGTGATAGTGTTGAAAAACCACTTTTTGCACTTGTGTTAGTGTTGAAAAACCACTTTTCGCACTTGTGTTGGTGCAGGAAACCACTTTTGCACTTGTATTAGTGTGGCAAAACCACTTTTTGCACTTGTGTTAGTGTTGAAAAACCACTTTTCGCACTTGTATTAGTGTTGAAAAACCACTTTTCGCACTTGTGTTGGTGCAGGAAACCACTTTTGCACTTGTATTAGTGTGGAAAAACCACTTTTCGCACTTGTGTTAGTGTTGAAAAACCACTTTTCGCACTTGTATTAGTGTTGAAAAACCACTTTTCGCACTTGTGTTGGTGCAGGAAAACACTTTTGCACTTGTATTAGTGTGGAAAAAACACTTTTTGCACTTGTGATAGTGTTGAAAAACCACTTTTCGCACTTGTGTTAGTGTTGAAAAACCACTTTGCGCACTTGTGTTAGTGTAGAAAAAACACTTTTCGCACTTGTGTTGGTGGAGGAAACCACTTTTGCACTTGTATTATTGTGGCAAAACCACTTTTTGCACTTGTGATAGTGTTGAAAAACCCCTTTTTCGCACTTGTGTTAGTGTTGAAAAACCACTTTTCGCACTTGTGTTAGTGTAGAAAAACCACTTTTCACACTTGTGTTGGTGCAGGAAAACACTTTTGCACTTGTATTAGTGTGGAAAAAACACTTTTTGCACTTGTGTTAGTGTTGAAAAACCACTTTTCGCACTTGTGTTAGTGTTGAAAAACCACTTTTCGCACTTGTGTTGGTGCAGGAAACCACTTTTGCACTTGTATTAGTGTGGAAAAAACACTTTTTGCACTTGTGATAGTGTTGAAAAACCACTTTTCGCACTTGTGTTAGTGTTGAAAAACCACTTTTCGCACTTGTGTTGGTGCAGGAAACCACTATTGCACTTGTGTTAGTGTTGAAAAACCACTTTTCGCACTTGTGTTGGTGCAGGAAACCACTATTGCACTTGTATTATTGGGGAAAAAACACTTTTTGCACTTGTATTGGTGTGGAAAAAACACTTTTTGCACTTGTGATAGTGTTGAAAAACCACTTTTCGCACTTGTGTTAGTGTTGAAAAACCACTTTTCGCACTTGTGTTAGTGTAGAAAAAACACTTTTCGCACTTGTGTTGGTGCAGGAAACCACTTTTGCACTTGTATTATTGTGGCAAAACCACTTTTTGCACTTGTGATAGTGTTGAAAAACCCCTTTTTCGCACTTGTGTTAGTGTTGAAAAACCACTTTTCGCACTTGTGTTGGTGCAGGAAACCACTTTTGCACTTGTATTTGTGTGGAAAAACCACTTTTTGCACTTGTGTTAGTGTTGAAAAACCACTTTTCGCACTTGTGTTAGTGTTGAAAAACCACTTTTCGCACTTGTGTTGGTGCAGGAAACCACTTTTGCACTTGTATTAGTGTTGAAAAACCACTTTTCGCACTTGTGTTGGTGCAGGAAACCACTATTGCACTTGTGTTAGTGTTGAAAAACCACTTTTCGCACTTGTGTTGGTGCAGGAAACCACTATTGCACTTGTATTATTGGGGAAAAAACACTTTTTGCACTTGTGATAGTGTTGAAAAACCACTTTTCGCACTTGTGTTAGTGTTGAAAAACCACTTTTCGCACTTGTGTTGGTGCAGGAAACCACTTTTGCACTTGTATTAGTGTGGAAAAAACACTTTTTGCACTTGTGATAGTGTTGAAAAACCACTTTTCGCACTTATGTTCGTGTTGAAAAACCACTTTTCGCACTTGTGTTAGTGTAGAAAAACCACTTTTCGCACTTGTGTTGGTGCAGGAAACCACTTTTGCACTTGTATTAATGTGGAAAAAACACTTTTTGCACTTGTGATAGTGTTGAAAAACCACTTTTTGCACTTGTGTTAGTGTTGAAAAACCACTTTTCGCACTTGTGTTGGTGCAGGCAACCACTTTTGCACTTGTATTAGTGTGGCAAAACCACTTTTCGCACTTGTGTTAGTGTTGAAAAACCACTTTTCGCACTTGTGTTAGTGTTGAAAAACCACTTTTCGCACTTGTGTTGGTGCAGGAAACCACTTTTGCACTTGTATTAGTGTGGAAAAACCACTTTTCGCACTTGTGTTAGTGTTGAAAAACCACTTTTCGCACTTGTATTAGTGTTGAAAAACCACTTTTCGCACTTGTGTTGGTGCAGGAAAACACTTTTGCACTTGTATTAGTGTGGAAAAAACACTTTTTGCACTTGTGATAGTGTTGAAAAACCACTTTTCGCACTTGTGTTAGTGTTGAAAAACCACTTTTCGCACTTGTGTTAGTGTAGAAAAAACACTTTTCGCACTTGTGTTGGTGCAGGAAACCACTTTTGCACTTGTATTATTGTGGCAAAACCACTTTTTGCACTTGTGATAGTGTTGAAAAACCCCTTTTTCGCACTTGTGTTAGTGTTGAAAAACCACTTTTCGCACTTGTGTTGGTGCAGGAAACCACTTTTGCACTTGTATTTGTGTGGAAAAACCACTTTTTGCACTTGTGTTAGTGTTGAAAAACCACTTTTCGCACTTGTGTTAGTGTTGAAAAACCACTTTTCGCACTTGTGTTGGTGCAGGAAACCACTTTTGCACTTGTATTAGTGTGGAAAAAACACTTTTTGCACTTGTGATAGTGTTGAAAAACCACTTTTCGCACTTGTGTTAGTGTTGAAAAACCACTTTTCGCACTTGTGTTGGTGCAGGAAACCACTATTGCACTTGTGTTAGTGTTGAAAAACCACTTTTCGCACTTGTGTTGGTGCAGGAAACCACTATTGCACTTGTATTATTGGGGAAAAAACACTTTTTGCACTTGTATTAGTGTGGAAAAAACACTTTTTGCACTTGTGATAGTGTTGAAAAACCACTTTTCGCACTTGTGTTGGTGCAGGAAACCACTTTTGCACTTGTATTAGTGTGGAAAAAACACTTTTTGCACTTGTGATAGTGTTGAAAAACCACTTTTCGCACTTGTGTTCGTGTTGAAAAACCACTTTCGCACTTGTGTTAGTGTAGAAAAACCACTTTTCGCACTTGTGTTGGTGCAGGAAACCACTTTTGCACTTGTATTAATGTGGAAAAAACACTTTTTGCACTTGTGATAGTGTTGAAAAACCACTTTTTGCACTTGTGTTAGTGTTGAAAAACCACTTTTCGCACTTGTGTTGGTGCAGGAAACCACTTTTGCACTTGTATTAGTGTGGCAAAACCACTTTTCGCACTTGTGTTAGTGTTGAAAAACCACTTTTCGCACTTGTATTAGTGTTGAAAAACCACTTTTCGCACTTGTGTTGGTGCAGGAAACCACTTTTGCACTTGTATTAGTGTGGAAAAACCACTTTTCGCACTTGTGTTAGTGTTGAAAAACCACTTTTCGCACTTGTATTAGTGTTGAAAAACCACTTTTCGCACTTGTGTTGGTGCAGGAAAACACTTTTGCACTTGTATTAGTGTGGAAAAAACACTTTTTGCACTTGTGATAGTGTTGAAAAACCACTTTTCGCACTTGTGTTAGTGTTGAAAAACCACTTTGCGCACTTGTGTTAGTGTAGAAAAACCCCTTTTCGCACTTGTGTTGGTGGAGGAAACCACTTTTGCACTTGTATTATTGTGGCAAAACCACTTTTTGCACTTGTGATAGTGTTGAAAAACCCCTTTTTCGCACTTGTGTTAGTGTTGAAAAACCACTTTTCGCACTTGTGTTGGTGCAGGAAACCACTTTTGCACTTGTATTTGTGTGGAAAAACCACTTTTTGCACTTGTGTTAGTGTTGAAAAACCACTTTTCGCACTTGTGTTAGTGTTGAAAAACCACTTTTCGCACTTGTGTTGGTGCAGGAAACCACTTTTGCACTTGTATTAGTGTGGAAAAAACACTTTTTGCACTTGTGATAGTGTTGAAAAACCACTTTTCGCACTTGTGTTAGTGTTGAAAAACCACTTTTCGCACTTGTGTTGGTGCAGGAAACCACTATTGCACTTGTGTTAGTGTTGAAAAACCACTTTTCGCACTTGTGTTGGTGCAGGAAACCACTATTGCACTTGTATTATTGGGGAAAAAACACTTTTTGCACTTGTATTAGTGTGGAAAAAACACTTTTTGCACTTGTGATAGTGTTGAAAAACCACTTTTCGCACTTGTGTTAGTGTTGAAAAACCACTTTTCGCACTTGTGTTAGTGTAGAAAAAACACTTTTCGCACTTGTGTTGGTGCAGGAAACCACTTTTGCACTTGTATTATTGTGGCAAAACCACTTTTTGCACTTGTGATAGTGTTGAAAAACCCCTTTTTCGCACTTGTGTTAGTGTTGAAAAACCACTTTTCGCACTTGTGTTGGTGCAGGAAACCACTTTTGCACTTGTATTTGTGTGGAAAAACCACTTTTTGCACTTGTGTTAGTGTTGAAAAACCACTTTTCGCACTTGTGTTAGTGTTGAAAAACCACTTTTCGCACTTGTGTTGGTGCAGGAAACCACTATTGCACTTGTGTTAGTGTTGAAAAACCACTTTTCGCACTTGTGTTGGTGCAGGAAACCACTATTGCACTTGTATTATTGGGGAAAAAACACTTTTTGCACTTGTATTAGTGTGGAAAAAACACTTTTTGCACTTGTGATAGTGTTGAAAAACCACTTTTCGCACTTGTGTTGGTGCAGGAAACCACTTTTGCACTTGTATTAGTGTGGAAAAAACACTTTTTGCACTTGTGATAGTGTTGAAAAACCACTTTTCGCACTTGTGTTCGTGTTGAAAAACCACTTTCGCACTTGTGTTAGTGTAGAAAAACCACTTTTCGCACTTGTGTTGGTGCAGGAAACCACTTTTGCACTTGTATTAATGTGGAAAAAACACTTTTTGCACTTGTGATAGTGTTGAAAAACCACTTTTTGCACTTGTGTTAGTGTTGAAAAACCACTTTTCGCACTTGTGTTGGTGCAGGAAACCACTTTTGCACTTGTATTAGTGTGGCAAAACCACTTTTCGCACTTGTGTTAGTGTTGAAAAACCACTTTTCGCACTTGTATTAGTGTTGAAAAACCACTTTTCGCACTTGTGTTGGTGCAGGAAACCACTTTTGCACTTGTATTAGTGTGGAAAAACCACTTTTCGCACTTGTGTTAGTGTTGAAAAACCACTTTTCGCACTTGTATTAGTGTTGAAAAACCACTTTTCGCACTTGTGTTGGTGCAGGAAACCACTTTTGCACTTGTATTAGTGTGGAAAAAACACTTTTTGCACTTGTGATAGTGTTGAAAAACCACTTTTCGCACTTGTGTTAGTGTTGAAAAACCACTTTTCGCACTTGTGTTGGTGCAGGAAACCACTTTTGCACTTGTATTAGTGTGGCAAAACCACTTTTCGCACTTGTGTTAGTGTTGAAAAACCACTTTTCGCACTTGTGTTAGTGTTGAAAAACCACTTTTCGCACTTGTGTTGGTGCAGGAAACCACTTTTGCACTTGTATTAGTGTGGAAAAACCACTTTTCGCACTTGTGTTAGTGTTGAAAAACCACTTTTCGCACTTGTATTAGTGTTGAAAAACCACTTTTCGCACTTGTGTTGGTGCAGGAAAACACTTTTGCACTTGTATTAGTGTGGAAAAAACACTTTTTGCACTTGTGATAGTGTTGAAAAACCACTTTTCGCACTTGTGTTAGTGTTGAAAAACCACTTTTCGCACTTGTGTTAGTGTAGAAAAAACACTTTTCGCACTTGTGTTGGTGCAGGAAACCACTTTTGCACTTGTATTATTGTGGCAAAACCACTTTTTGCACTTGTGATAGTGTTGAAAAACCCCTTTATCGCACTTGTGTTAGTGTTGAAAAACCACTTTTCGCACTTGTGTTGGTGCAGGAAACCACTTTTGCACTTGTATTTGTGTGGAAAAACCACTTTTTGCACTTGTGTTAGTGTTGAAAAACCACTTTTCGCACTTGTGTTAGTGTTGAAAAACCACTTTTCGCACTTGTGTTGGTGCAGGAAACCACTTTTGCACTTGTATTAGTGTGGAAAAAACACTTTTTGCACTTGTGATAGTGTTGAAAAACCACTTTTCGCACTTGTGTTAGTGTTGAAAAACCACTTTTCGCACTTGTGTTGGTGCAGGAAACCACTATTGCACTTGTGTTAGTGTTGAAAAACCACTTTTCGCACTTGTGTTGGTGCAGGAAACCACTATTGCACTTGTATTATTGGGGAAAAAACACTTTTTGCACTTGTATTAGTGTGGAAAAAACACTTTTTGCACTTGTGATAGTGTTGAAAAACCACTTTTCGCACTTGTGTTGGTGCAGGAAACCACTTTTGCACTTGTATTAGTGTGGAAAAAACACTTTTTGCACTTGTGATAGTGTTGAAAAACCACTTTTCGCACTTGTGTTCGTGTTGAAAAACCACTTTCGCACTTGTGTTAGTGTAGAAAAACCACTTTTCGCACTTGTGTTGGTGCAGGAAACCACTTTTGCACTTGTATTAATGTGGAAAAAACACTTTTTGCACTTGTGATAGTGTTGAAAAACCACTTTTTGCACTTGTGTTAGTGTTGAAAAACCACTTTTCGCACTTGTGTTGGTGCAGGAAACCACTTTTGCACTTGTATTAGTGTGGCAAAACCACTTTTCGCACTTGTGTTAGTGTTGAAAAACCACTTTTCGCACTTGTATTAGTGTTGAAAAACCACTTTTCGCACTTGTGTTGGTGCAGGAAACCACTTTTGCACTTGTATTAGTGTGGAAAAACCACTTTTCGCACTTGTGTTAGTGTTGAAAAACCACTTTTCGCACTTGTATTAGTGTTGAAAAACCACTTTTCGCACTTGTGTTGGTGCAGGAAAACACTTTTGCACTTGTATTAGTGTGGAAAAAACACTTTTTGCACTTGTGATAGTGTTGAAAAACCACTTTTCGCACTTGTGTTAGTGTTGAAAAACCACTTTGCGCACTTGTGTTAGTGTAGAAAAAACACTTTTCGCACTTGTGTTGGTGGAGGAAACCACTTTTGCACTTGTATTATTGTGGCAAAACCACTTTTTGCACTTGTGATAGTGTTGAAAAACCCCTTTTTCGCACTTGTGTTAGTGTTGAAAAACCACTTTTCGCACTTGTGTTGGTGCAGGAAACCACTTTTGCACTTGTATTTGTGTGGAAAAACCACTTTTTGCACTTGTGTTAGTGTTGAAAAACCACTTTTCGCACTTGTGTTAGTGTTGAAAAACCACTTTTCGCACTTGTGTTGGTGCAGGAAACCACTTTTGCACTTGTATTAGTGTGGAAAAAACACTTTTTGCACTTGTGATAGTGTTGAAAAACCACTTTTCGCACTTGTGTTAGTGTTGAAAAACCACTTTTTGCACTTGTGTTGGTGCAGGAAACCACTATTGCACTTGTGTTAGTGTTGAAAAACCACTTTTCGCACTTGTGTTGGTGCAGGAAACCACTATTGCACTTGTATTATTGGGGAAAAAACACTTTTTGCACTTGTATTAGTGTGGAAAAAACACTTTTTGCACTTGTGATAGTGTTGAAAAACCACTTTTCGCACTTGTGTTAGTGTTGAAAAACCACTTTTCGCACTTGTGTTAGTGTTGAAAAACCACTTTTCGCACTTGTGTTGGTGCAGGAAACCACTTTTGCACTTGTATTATTGTGGCAAAACCACTTTTTGCACTTGTGATAGTGTTGAAAAACCCCTTTTTCGCACTTGTGTTAGTGTTGAAAAACCACTTTTCGCACTTGTGTTGGTGCAGGAAACCACTTTTGCACTTGTATTTGTGTGGAAAAACCACTTTTTGCACTTGTGTTAGTGTTGAAAAACCACTTTTCGCACTTGTGTTAGTGTTGAAAAACCACTTTTCGCACTTGTGTTGGTGCAGGAAACCACTATTGCACTTGTGTTAGTGTTGAAAAACCACTTTTCGCACTTGTGTTGGTGCAGGAAACCACTATTGCACTTGTATTATTGGGGAAAAAACACTTTTTGCACTTGTATTAGTGTGGAAAAAACACTTTTTGCACTTGTGATAGTGTTGAAAAACCACTTTTCGCACTTGTGTTGGTGCAGGAAACCACTTTTGCACTTGTATTAGTGTGGAAAAAACACTTTTTGCACTTGTGATAGTGTTGAAAAACCACTTTTCGCACTTGTGTTCGTGTTGAAAAACCACTTTCGCACTTGTGTTAGTGTAGAAAAACCACTTTTCGCACTTGTGTTGGTGCAGGAAACCACTTTTGCACTTGTATTAATGTGGAAAAAACACTTTTTGCACTTGTGATAGTGTTGAAAAACCACTTTTTGCACTTGTGTTAGTGTTGAAAAACCACTTTTCGCACTTGTGTTGGTGCAGGAAACCACTTTTGCACTTGTATTAGTGTGGCAAAACCACTTTTCGCACTTGTGTTAGTGTTGAAAAACCACTTTTCGCACTTGTATTAGTGTTGAAAAACCACTTTTCGCACTTGTGTTGGTGCAGGAAACCACTTTTGCACTTGTATTAGTGTGGAAAAACCACTTTTCGCACTTGTGTTAGTGTTGAAAAACCACTTTTCGCACTTGTATTAGTGTTGAAAAACCACTTTTCACACTTGTGTTGGTGCAGGAAACCACTTTTGCACTTGTATTTGTGTGGAAAAACCACTTTTTGCACTTGTGTTATTGTTGAAAAACCACTTTTCGCACTTGTGTTAGTGTTGAAAAACCACTTTTCGCACTTGTGTTGGTGCAGGAAACCACTTTTGCACTTGTATTAGTGTGGAAAAAACACTTTTTGCACTTGTGATAGTGTTGAAAAACCACTTTTCGCACTTGTGTTAGTGTTGAAAAACCACTTTTCGCACTTGTGTTGGTGCAGGAAACCACTATTGCACTTGTGTTAGTGTTGAAAAACCACTTTTCGCACTTGTGTTGGTGCAGGAAACCACTATTGCACTTGTATTATTGGGGAAAAAACACTTTTTGCACTTGTATTAGTGTGGAAAAAACACTTTTTGCACTTGTGATAGTGTTGAAAAACCACTTTTCGCACTTGTGTTAGTGTTGAAAAACCACTTTTCGCACTTGTGTTAGTGTAGAAAAAACACTTTTCGCACTTGTGTTGGTGCAGGAAACCACTTTTGCACTTGTATTATTGTGGCAAAACCACTTTTTGCACTTGTGATAGTGTTGAAAAACCCCTTTTTCGCACTTGTGTTAGTGTTGAAAAACCACTTTTCGCACTTGTGTTGGTGCAGGAAACCACTTTTGCACTTGTATTTGTGTGGAAAAACCACTTTTTGCACTTGTGTTAGTGTTGAAAAACCACTTTTCGCACTTGTGTTAGTGTTGAAAAACCACTTTTCGCACTTGTGTTGGTGCAGGAAACCACTTTTGCACTTGTATTAGTGTGGAAAAAACACTTTTTGCACTTGTGATAGTGTTGAAAAACCACTTTTCGCACTTGTGTTAGTGTTGAAAAACCACTTTTCGCACTTGTGTTGGTGCAGGAAACCACTATTGCACTTGTGTTAGTGTTGAAAAACCACTTTTCGCACTTGTGTTGGTGCAGGAAACCACTATTGCACTTGTATTATTGGGGAAAAAACACTTTTTGCACTTGTATTAGTGTGGAAAAAACACTTTTTGCACTTGTGATAGTGTTGAAAAACCACTTTTCGCACTTGTGTTGGTGCAGGAAACCACTTTTGCACTTGTAATAGTGTGGAAAAACACTTTTCGCACTTGTGTTAGTGTTGAAAAACCACTTTTCGCACTTGTGTTAGTGTTGAAAAACCACTTTTCGCACTTGTGTTGGTGCAGGAAACCACTTTTGCACTTGTATTAGTGTGGAAAAAACACTTTTTGCACTTGTGATAGTGTTGAAAAACCACTTTTCGCACTTGTGTTAGTGTTGAAAAACCACTTTTCGCACTTGTGTTGGTGCAGGAAACCACTTTTGCACTTGTATTAGTGTGGAAAACCACTTTTCGCACTTGTGTTAGTGTTGAAAAACCACTTTTCGCACTTGTGTTAGTGTTGAAAAACCACTTTTCGCACTTGTGTTGGTGCAGGAAACCACTTTTGCACTTGTATTAGTGTGGAAAAACCACTTTTCGCACTTGTGTTAGTGTTGAAAAACCACTTTTCGCACTTGTGTTAGTGTTGAAAAACCACTTTTCGCACTTGTGTTCGTGTTGAAAAACCACTTTTCGCACTTGTGTTGGTGCAGGAAACCACTTTTGCACTTGTATTAATGTGGAAAAAACACTTTTTGCACTTGTGATAGTGTTGAAAAACCACTTTTTGCACTTGTGTTAGTGTTGAAAAACCACTTTTAGCACTTGTGTTGGTGCAGGAAACCACTTTTGCGCTTGTATTAGTGTGGAAAAAACACTTTTTGGACTTGTGTTAGTGTTGAAAAACCACTTTTTGCACTTGTGATAGTGTTGAAAAACCACTTTTTGCACTTGTGTTAGTGTTGAAAAACCACTTTTCGCACTTGTGTTGGTGCAGGAAACCACTTTTGCACTTGTATTAGTGTGGAAAACCACTTTTCGCACTTGTGTTAGTGTTGAAAAACCACTTTTCGCACTTGTGTTAGTGTTGAAAAACCACTTTTCGCACTTGTGTTGGTGCAGGAAACCACTTTTGCACTTGTATTAGTGTGGAAAAACCACTTTTCGCACTTGTGTTAGTGTTGAAAAACCACTTTTCGCACTTGTGTTAGTGTTGAAAAACCACTTTTCGCACTTGTGTTCGTGTTGAAAAACCACTTTTCGCACTTGTGTTGGTGCAGGAAACCACTTTTGCACTTGTATTAATGTGGAAAAAAACACTTTTTGCACTTGTGATAGTGTTGAAAAACCACTTTTTGCACTTGTGTTAGTGTTGAAAAACCACTTTTAGCACTTGTGTTGGTGCAGGAAACCACTTTTGCGCTTGTATTAGTGTGGAAAAAACACTTTTTGGACTTGTGATAGTGTTGAAAAACCACTTTTCGCACTTGTATTAGTGTTGAAAAACCACTTTTCGCACTTGTGTTGGTGCAGGAAAACACTTTTGCACTTGTATTAGTGTGGAAAAAACACTTTTTGCACTTGTGATAGTGTTGAAAAACCACTTTTCGCACTTGTGTTAGTGTTGAAAAACCACTTTGCGCACTTGTGTTAGTGTAGAAAAAACACTTTTCGCACTTGTGTTGGTGGAGGAAACCACTTTTGCACTTGTATTATTGTGGCAAAACCACTTTTTGCACTTGTGATAGTGTTGAAAAACCCCTTTTTCGCACTTGTGTTAGTGTTGAAAAACCACTTTTCGCACTTGTGTTGGTGCAGGAAACCACTTTTGCACTTGTATTTGTGTGGAAAAACCACTTTTTGCACTTGTGTTAGTGTTGAAAAACCACTTTTCGCACTTGTGTTAGTGTTGAAAAACCACTTTTCGCACTTGTGTTGGTGCAGGAAACCACTTTTGCACTTGTATTAGTGTGGAAAAAACACTTTTTGCACTTGTGATAGTGTTGAAAAACCACTTTTCGCACTTGTGTTAGTGTTGAAAAACCACTTTTCGCACTTGTGTTGGTGCAGGAAACCACTATTGCACTTGTGTTAGTGTTGAAAAACCACTTTTCGCACTTGTGTTGGTGCAGGAAACCACTATTGCACTTGTATTATTGGGGAAAAAACACTTTTTGCACTTGTATTAGTGTGGAAAAAACACTTTTTGCACTTGTGATAGTGTTGAAAAACCACTTTTCGCACTTGTGTTGGTGCAGGAAACCACTTTTGCACTTGTAATAGTGTGGAAAAACACTTTTCGCACTTGTGTTAGTGTTGAAAAACCACTTTTCGCACTTGTGTTAGTGTTGAAAAACCACTTTTCGCACTTGTGTTGGTGCAGGAAACCACTTTTGCACTTGTATTAGTGTGGAAAAAACACTTTTTGCACTTGTGATAGTGTTGAAAAACCACTTTTCGCACTTGTGTTAGTGTTGAAAAACCACTTTTCGCACTTGTGTTGGTGCAGGAAACCACTTTTGCACTTGTATTAGTGTGGAAAAACCACTTTTCGCACTTGTGTTAGTGTTGAAAAACCACTTTTCGCACTTGTGTTAGTGTTGAAAAACCACTTTTCGCACTTGTGTTGGTGCAGGAAACCACTTTTGCACTTGTATTAGTGTGGAAAAAACACTTTTTGCACTTGTGATAGTGTTGAAAAACCACTTTTCGCACTTGTGTTCGTGTTGAAAAACCACTTTCGCACTTGTGTTAGTGTAGAAAAACCACTTTTCGCACTTGTGTTGGTGCAGGAAACCACTTTTGCACTTGTATTAATGTGGAAAAAACACTTTTTGCACTTGTGATAGTGTTGAAAAACCACTTTTTGCACTTGTGTTAGTGTTGAAAAACCACTTTTCGCACTTGTGTTGGTGCAGGAAACCACTTTTGCACTTGTATTAGTGTGGCAAAACCACTTTTCGCACTTGTGTTAGTGTTGAAAAACCACTTTTCGCACTTGTATTAGTGTTGAAAAACCACTTTTCGCACTTGTGTTGGTGCAGGAAACCACTTTTGCACTTGTATTAGTGTGGAAAAACCACTTTTCGCACTTGTGTTAGTGTTGAAAAACCACTTTTCGCACTTGTATTAGTGTTGAAAAACCACTTTTCGCACTTGTGTTGGTGCAGGAAACCACTTTTGCACTTGTATTAGTGTGGAAAAAACACTTTTTGCACTTGTGATAGTGTTGAAAAACCACTTTTCGCACTTGTGTTAGTGTTGAAAAACCACTTTTCGCACTTGTGTTGGTGCAGGAAACCACTTTTGCACTTGTATTAGTGTGGCAAAACCACTTTTCGCACTTGTGTTAGTGTTGAAAAACCACTTTTCGCACTTGTGTTAGTGTTGAAAAACCACTTTTCGCACTTGTGTTGGTGCAGGAAACCACTTTTGCACTTGTATTAGTGTGGAAAAACCACTTTTCGCACTTGTGTTAGTGTTGAAAAACCACTTTTCGCACTTGTATTAGTGTTGAAAAACCACTTTTCGCACTTGTGTTGGTGCAGGAAAACACTTTTGCACTTGTATTAGTGTGGAAAAAACACTTTTTGCACTTGTGATAGTGTTGAAAAACCACTTTTCGCACTTGTGTTAGTGTTGAAAAACCACTTTTCGCACTTGTGTTAGTGTAGAAAAAACACTTTTCGCACTTGTGTTGGTGCAGGAAACCACTTTTGCACTTGTATTATTGTGGCAAAACCACTTTTTGCACTTGTGATAGTGTTGAAAAACCCCTTTATCGCACTTGTGTTAGTGTTGAAAACCACTTTTCGCACTTGTGTTGGTGCAGGAAACCACTTTTGCACTTGTATTTGTGTGGAAAAACCACTTTTTGCACTTGTGTTAGTGTTGAAAAACCACTTTTCGCACTTGTGTTAGTGTTGAAAAACCACTTTTCGCACTTGTGTTGGTGCAGGAAACCACTTTTGCACTTGTATTAGTGTGGAAAAAACACTTTTTGCACTTGTGATAGTGTTGAAAAACCACTTTTCGCACTTGTGTTAGTGTTGAAAAACCACTTTTCGCACTTGTGTTGGTGCAGGAAACCACTATTGCACTTGTGTTAGTGTTGAAAAACCACTTTTCGCACTTGTGTTGGTGCAGGAAACCACTATTGCACTTGTATTATTGGGGAAAAAACACTTTTTGCACTTGTATTAGTGTGGAAAAAACACTTTTTGCACTTGTGATAGTGTTGAAAAACCACTTTTCGCACTTGTGTTGGTGCAGGAAACCACTTTTGCACTTGTATTAGTGTGGAAAAAACACTTTTTGCACTTGTGATAGTGTTGAAAAACCACTTTTCGCACTTGTGTTCGTGTTGAAAAACCACTTTCGCACTTGTGTTAGTGTAGAAAAACCACTTTTCGCACTTGTGTTGGTGCAGGAAACCACTTTTGCACTTGTATTAATGTGGAAAAAACACTTTTTTGCACTTGTGATAGTGTTGAAAAACCACTTTTTGCACTTGTGTTAGTGTTGAAAAACCACTTTTCGCACTTGTGTTGGTGCAGGAAACCACTTTTGCACTTGTATTAGTGTGGCAAAACCACTTTTCGCACTTGTGTTAGTGTTGAAAAACCACTTTTCGCACTTGTATTAGTGTTGAAAAACCACTTTTCGCACTTGTGTTGGTGCAGGAAACCACTTTTGCACTTGTATTAGTGTGGAAAAACCACTTTTCGCACTTGTGTTAGTGTTGAAAAACCACTTTTCGCACTTGTATTAGTGTTGAAAAACCACTTTTCGCACTTGTGTTGGTGCAGGAAAACACTTTTGCACTTGTATTAGTGTGGAAAAAACACTTTTTGCACTTGTGATAGTGTTGAAAAACCACTTTTCGCACTTGTGTTAGTGTTGAAAAACCACTTTGCGCACTTGTGTTAGTGTAGAAAAAACACTTTTCGCACTTGTGTTGGTGGAGGAAACCACTTTTGCACTTGTATTATTGTGGCAAAACCACTTTTTGCACTTGTGATAGTGTTGAAAAACCCCTTTTTCGCACTTGTGTTAGTGTTGAAAAACCACTTTTCGCACTTGTGTTGGTGCAGGAAACCACTTTTGCACTTGTATTTGTGTGGAAAAACCACTTTTTGCACTTGTGTTAGTGTTGAAAAACCACTTTTCGCACTTGTGTTAGTGTTGAAAAACCACTTTTCGCACTTGTGTTGGTGCAGGAAACCACTTTTGCACTTGTATTAGTGTGGAAAAAACACTTTTTGCACTTGTGATAGTGTTGAAAAACCACTTTTCGCACTTGTGTTAGTGTTGAAAAACCACTTTTCGCACTTGTGTTGGTGCAGGAAACCACTATTGCACTTGTGTTAGTGTTGAAAAACCACTTTTCGCACTTGTGTTGGTGCAGGAAACCACTATTGCACTTGTATTATTGGGGAAAAAACACTTTTTGCACTTGTATTAGTGTGGAAAAAACACTTTTTGCACTTGTGATAGTGTTGAAAAACCACTTTTCGCACTTGTGTTAGTGTTGAAAAACCACTTTTCGCACTTGTGTTAGTGTTGAAAAACCACTTTTCGCACTTGTGTTGGTGCAGGAAACCACTTTTGCACTTGTATTATTGTGGCAAAAACCACTTTTTGCACTTGTGATAGTGTTGAAAAACCCCTTTTTCGCACTTGTGTTAGTGTTGAAAAACCACTTTTCGCACTTGTGTTGGTGCAGGAAACCACTTTTGCACTTGTATTTGTGTGGAAAAACCACTTTTTGCACTTGTGTTAGTGTTGAAAAACCACTTTTCGCACTTGTGTTAGTGTTGAAAAACCACTTTTCGCACTTGTGTTGGTGCAGGAAACCACTATTGCACTTGTGTTAGTGTTGAAAAACCACTTTTCGCACTTGTGTTGGTGCAGGAAACCACTATTGCACTTGTATTATTGGGGAAAAAACACTTTTTGCACTTGTATTAGTGTGGGAAAAACACTTTTTGCACTTGTGATAGTGTTGAAAAACCACTTTTCGCACTTGTGTTGGTGCAGGAAACCACTTTTGCACTTGTATTAGTGTGGAAAAAACACTTTTTGCACTTGTGATAGTGTTGAAAAACCACTTTTCGCACTTGTGTTCGTGTTGAAAAACCACTTTCGCACTTGTGTTAGTGTAGAAAAACCACTTTTCGCACTTGTGTTGGTGCAGGAAACCACTTTTGCACTTGTATTAATGTGGAAAAAACACTTTTTGCACTTGTGATAGTGTTGAAAAACCACTTTTTGCACTTGTGTTAGTGTTGAAAAACCACTTTTCGCACTTGTGTTGGTGCAGGAAACCACTTTTGCACTTGTATTAGTGTGGCAAAACCACTTTTCGCACTTGTGTTAGTGTTGAAAAACCACTTTTCGCACTTGTATTAGTGTTGAAAAACCACTTTTCGCACTTGTGTTGGTGCAGGAAACCACTTTTGCACTTGTATTAGTGTGGAAAAACCACTTTTCGCACTTGTGTTAGTGTTGAAAAACCACTTTTCGCACTTGTATTAGTGTTGAAAAACCACTTTTCACACTTGTGTTGGTGCAGGAAACCACTTTTGCACTTGTATTTGTGTGGAAAAACCACTTTTTGCACTTGTGTTATTGTTGAAAAACCACTTTTCGCACTTGTGTTAGTGTTGAAAAACCACTTTTCGCACTTGTGTTGGTGCAGGAAACCACTTTTGCACTTGTATTAGTGTGGAAAAAACACTTTTTGCACTTGTGATAGTGTTGAAAAACCACTTTTCGCACTTGTGTTAGTGTTGAAAAACCACTTTTCGCACTTGTGTTGGTGCAGGAAACCACTATTGCACTTGTGTTAGTGTTGAAAAACCACTTTTCGCACTTGTGTTGGTGCAGGAAACCACTATTGCACTTGTATTATTGGGGAAAAAACACTTTTTGCACTTGTATTAGTGTGGAAAAAACACTTTTTGCACTTGTGATAGTGTTGAAAAAACCACTTTTCGCACTTGTGTTAGTGTTGAAAAACCACTTTTCGCACTTGTGTTAGTGTAGAAAAAACACTTTTCGCACTTGTGTTGGTGCAGGAAACCACTTTTGCACTTGTATTATTGTGGCAAAACCACTTTTTGCACTTGTGATAGTGTTGAAAAACCCCTTTTTCGCACTTGTGTTAGTGTTGAAAAACCACTTTTCGCACTTGTGTTGGTGCAGGAAACCACTTTTGCACTTGTATTTGTGTGGAAAAACCACTTTTTGCACTTGTGTTAGTGTTGAAAAAACCACTTTTCGCACTTGTGTTAGTGTTGAAAAACCACTTTTCGCACTTGTGTTGGTGCAGGAAACCACTTTTGCACTTGTATTAGTGTGGAAAAAACACTTTTTGCACTTGTGATAGTGTTGAAAAACCACTTTTCGCACTTGTGTTAGTGTTGAAAAACCACTTTTCGCACTTGTGTTGGTGCAGGAAACCACTATTGCACTTGTGTTAGTGTTGAAAAACCACTTTTCGCACTTGTGTTGGTGCAGGAAACCACTATTGCACTTGTATTATTGGGGAAAAAACACTTTTTGCACTTGTATTAGTGTGGAAAAAACACTTTTTGCACTTGTGATAGTGTTAAAACCACTTTTCGCACTTGTGTTGGTGCAGGAAACCACTTTTGCACTTGTAATAGTGTGGAAAAACACTTTTCGCACTTGTGTTAGTGTTGAAAAACCACTTTTCGCACTTGTGTTAGTGTTGAAAAACCACTTTTCGCACTTGTGTTGGTGCAGGAAACCACTTTTGCACTTGTATTAGTGTGGAAAAAACACTTTTTGCACTTGTGATAGTGTTGAAAAACCACTTTTCGCACTTGTGTTAGTGTTGAAAAACCACTTTTCGCACTTGTGTTGGTGCAGGAAACCACTTTTGCACTTGTATTAGTGTGGAAAACCACTTTTCGCACTTGTGTTAGTGTTGAAAAACCACTTTTCGCACTTGTGTTAGTGTTGAAAAACCACTTTTCGCACTTGTGTTGGTGCAGGAAACCACTTTTGCACTTGTATTAGTGTGGAAAAACCACTTTTCGCACTTGTGTTAGTGTTGAAAAACCACTTTTCGCACTTGTGTTAGTGTTGAAAAACCACTTTTCGCACTTGTGTTCGTGTTGAAAAACCACTTTTCGCACTTGTGTTGGTGCAGGAAACCACTTTTGCACTTGTATTAATGTGGAAAAAACACTTTTTGCACTTGTGATAGTGTTGAAAAACCACTTTTTGCACTTGTGTTAGTGTTGAAAAACCACTTTTAGCACTTGTGTTGGTGCAGGAAACCACTTTTGCGCTTGTATTAGTGTGGAAAAAACACTTTTTGGACTTGTGTTAGTGTTGAAAAACCACTTTTTGCACTTGTGATAGTGTTGAAAAACCACTTTTTGCACTTGTGTTAGTGTTGAAAAACCACTTTTCGCACTTGTGTTGGTGCAGGAAACCACTTTTGCACTTGTATTAGTGTGGAAAACCACTTTTCGCACTTGTGTTAGTGTTGAAAAACCACTTTTCGCACTTGTGTTAGTGTTGAAAAACCACTTTTCGCACTTGTGTTGGTGCAGGAAACCACTTTTGCACTTGTATTAGTGTGGAAAAACCACTTTTCGCACTTGTGTTAGTGTTGAAAAACCACTTTTCGCACTTGTGTTAGTGTTGAAAAACCACTTTTCGCACTTGTGTTCGTGTTGAAAAACCACTTTTCGCACTTGTGTTGGTGCAGGAAACCACTTTTGCACTTGTATTAATGTGGAAAAAAACACTTTTTGCACTTGTGATAGTGTTGAAAAACCACTTTTTGCACTTGTGTTAGTGTTGAAAAACCACTTTTAGCACTTGTGTTGGTGCAGGAAACCACTTTTGCGCTTGTATTAGTGTGGAAAAAACACTTTTTGGACTTGTGATAGTGTTGAAAAACCACTTTTCGCACTTGTATTAGTGTTGAAAAACCACTTTTCGCACTTGTGTTGGTGCAGGAAAACACTTTTGCACTTGTATTAGTGTGGAAAAAACACTTTTTGCACTTGTGATAGTGTTGAAAAACCACTTTTCGCACTTGTGTTAGTGTTGAAAAACCACTTTGCGCACTTGTGTTAGTGTAGAAAAAACACTTTTCGCACTTGTGTTGGTGGAGGAAACCACTTTTGCACTTGTATTATTGTGGCAAAACCACTTTTTGCACTTGTGATAGTGTTGAAAAACCCCTTTTTCGCACTTGTGTTAGTGTTGAAAAACCACTTTTCGCACTTGTGTTGGTGCAGGAAACCACTTTTGCACTTGTATTTGTGTGGAAAAACCACTTTTTGCACTTGTGTTAGTGTTGAAAAACCACTTTTCGCACTTGTGTTAGTGTTGAAAAACCACTTTTCGCACTTGTGTTGGTGCAGGAAACCACTTTTGCACTTGTATTAGTGTGGAAAAAACACTTTTTGCACTTGTGATAGTGTTGAAAAACCACTTTTCGCACTTGTGTTAGTGTTGAAAAACCACTTTTCGCACTTGTGTTGGTGCAGGAAACCACTATTGCACTTGTGTTAGTGTTGAAAAACCACTTTTCGCACTTGTGTTGGTGCAGGAAACCACTATTGCACTTGTATTATTGGGGAAAAAACACTTTTTGCACTTGTATTAGTGTGGAAAAAACACTTTTTGCACTTGTGATAGTGTTGAAAAACCACTTTTCGCACTTGTGTTGGTGCAGGAAACCACTTTTGCACTTGTAATAGTGTGGAAAAACACTTTTCGCACTTGTGTTAGTGTTGAAAAACCACTTTTCGCACTTGTGTTAGTGTTGAAAAACCACTTTTCGCACTTGTGTTGGTGCAGGAAACCACTTTTGCACTTGTATTAGTGTGGAAAAAACACTTTTTGCACTTGTGATAGTGTTGAAAAACCACTTTTCGCACTTGTGTTAGTGTTGAAAAACCACTTTTCGCACTTGTGTTGGTGCAGGAAACCACTTTTGCACTTGTATTAGTGTGGAAAAACCACTTTTCGCACTTGTGTTAGTGTTGAAAAACCACTTTTCGCACTTGTGTTAGTGTTGAAAAACCACTTTTCGCACTTGTGTTGGTGCAGGAAACCACTTTTGCACTTGTATTAGTGTGGAAAAACCACTTTTCGCACTTGTGTTAGTGTTGAAAAACCACTTTTCGCACTTGTGTTAGTGTTGAAAAACCACTTTTCGCACTTGTGTTGGTGCAGGAAACCACTTTTGCACTTGTATTAGTGTGGAAAAAACACTTTTTGCACTTGTGATAGTGTTGAAAAACCACTTTTCGCACTTGTGTTCGTGTTGAAAAACCACTTTTCGCACTTGTGTTGGTGCAGGAAACCACTTTTGCACTTGTATTAATGTGGAAAAAACACTTTTTGCACTTGTGATAGTGTTGAAAAACCACTTTTTGCACTTGTGTTAGTGTTGAAAAACCACTTTTAGCACTTGTGTTGGTGCAGGAAACCACTTTTGCGCTTGTATTAGTGTGGAAAAAACACTTTTTGGACTTGTGATAGTGTTGAAAAACCAATTTTCGCACTTGTGTTAGTGTTGAAAAGCCACTTTTCGCACTTGTGTTGGTGCAGAAAACCACTTTTGCACTTGCATTATTGTGGAAAACCACTTTTTGCACTTGTGATAGTGTTGAAAAACCCCTTTTTCGCACTTGTGTTAGTGTTGAAAAACCACTTTTCGCACTTGCGTTAGTGTTGAAAAACCACTTTTCGCACTTGTGTTGGTGCAGGAAACCACTTTTCGCACTTGTGATAGTGTGGAAAAACCACTTTTGCACTTGTATTAGTGTTGAAAAACCACTTTTCGCACTTGTGTTAGTGTTGAAAAACCACTTTTCGCACTTGTGTTGGTGCAAGAGAAACCACTTTTGCACTTGTATTAGTGTGGAAAAACCACTTTTTGCACTTGTGTTAGTGTTGAAAAACCACTTTTCGCACTTGTGTTAGTGTTGAAAAACCACTTTTCGCACTTGTGTTGGTGCAGGAAACCACTTTTGCACTTGTATTAGTGTGGAAAAAACACTTTTTGCACTTGTGATAGTGTTGAAAAACCCCTTTTTCGCACTTGTGTTAGTGTTGAAAAACCACTTTTCGCACGTGTGTTGGTGCAGGAAACCACTTTTGCACTTGTATTAGTGTGGAAAAAACACTTTTTGCACTTGTGATAGTGTTGAAAAACCACTTTTCGCACTTGTGTTAGTGTTGAAAAACCACTTTTCGCACTTGTGTTGGTGCAGGAAACCACTTTTGCACTTGTATTAGTGTGGAAAAACCACTTTTCGCACTTGTGTTAGTGTTGAAAAACCACTTTTCGCACTTGTGTTAGTGTTGAAAAACCACTTTTCGCACTTGTGTTGGTGCAGGAAACCACTTTTGCACTTGTATTAGTGTGGAAAAACCACTTTTCGCACTTGTGTTAGTGTTGAAAAACCACTTTTCGCACTTGTGTTAGTGTTGAAAAACCACTTTTCGCATTTGTGTTGGTGCAGGAAACCACTTTTGCACTTGTATTAGTGTGGAAAAAACACTTTTTGCACTTGTGATAGTGTTGAAAAACCACTTTTCGCACTTGTGTTCGTGTTGAAAAACCACTTTTCGCACTTGTGTTAGTGTAGAAAAACCACTTTTCGCACTTGTGTTGGTGCAGGAAACCACTTTTGCACTTGTATTAATGTGGAAAAAACACTTTTTGCACTTGTGATAGTGTTGAAAAACCACTTTTTGCACTTGTGTTAGTGTTGAAAAACCACTTTTCGCACTTGTGTTGGTGCAGGAAACCACTTTTGCACTTGTATTAGTGTGGCAAAACCACTTTTCGCACTTGTGTTAGTGTTGAAAAACCACTTTTCGCACTTGTGTTAGTGTGAAAAACCACTTTTCGCACTTGTGTTGGTGCAGGAAACCACTTTTGCACTTGTATTAGTGTGGAAAAACCACTTTTCGCACTTGTGTTAGTGTTGAAAAACCACTTTTCGCACTTGTATTAGTGTTGAAAAACCACTTTTCGCACTTGTGTTGGTGCAGGAAAACACTTTTGCACTTGTATTAGTGTGGAAAAAACACTTTTTGCACTTGTGATAGTGTTGAAAAACCACTTTTCGCACTTGTGTTAGTGTTGAAAAACCACTTTTCGCACTTGTGTTAGTGTAGAAAAACCACTTTTCGCACTTGTGTTGGTGCAGGAAACCACTTTTGCACTTCTATTAGTGTGGAAAAAACACTTTTTGCACTTGTGATAGTGTTGAAAAACCACTTTTTGCACTTGTGTTAGTGTTGAAAAACCACTTTTAGCACTTGTGTTGGTGCAGGAAACCACTTTTGCACATGCATTAGTGTGGAAAAAACACTTTTTGGACTTGTGATAGTGTTGAAAAACCACTTTTCGCACTTGTGTTAGTGTTGAAAAGCCACTTTTCGCACTTGTGTTGTTGCAGGAAACCACTTTTGCACTTGTATTAGTGTGGAAAAACCACTTTTTGCACTTGTGATAGTGTTGAAAAACCCCTTTTTCGCACTTGTGTTAGTGTTGAAAAACCACTTTTCGCACTTGTGTTGGTGCAGGCAACCACTTTTGCACTTGTATTAGTGTGGAAAAAACACTTTTTGCACTTGTGATAGTGTTGAAAAACCACTTTTCGCACTTGTGTTAGTGTTGAAAAACCACTTTTCGCACTTGTGTTGGTGCAGGAAACCACTTTTGCACTTGTATTAGTGTGGAAAAACCACTTTT